>NC_083738.1:14392500-14585000 GCF_033458585.1 Syngnathus typhle | reverse complement strand
GGTGTCAATTAAAATATAAGTAAACAATACACAATATTAAATGAAGCAAAGGTACACAGTATTTTATTAACAGCAGGTAACTTGCTTGATATTATCATTACTGTCATTACTACCATCATCATCATCACGAACATGTTTGTCATATACTGATACAAATGATTATTTTCTTTAACCATCTATTTATTTTCCTCTCTGCTCGTGTTTTTGAATTCTATTTAGTTTGTTATGATTATTGGGAATAATAACAATATGAACATTATTTTCTTCTTTTTGTATCATATATACATACACATTCTGTTCCTAATGTATTCATTTTGGAGACCTTTCCCGTTTTCCATTAATTAGTTTTCCCACTTGTAACGCCATGCATGTACGTGGTAGTTGAGGTACTTACGGGATTATTTTCTCAGATGCATCTTTGGTTTGTAGAAGCTGTGAAAGGGTGTAGCCGATAGCTTCCACCACTGCCGTGTTATGCTTCTGCTTCTGGACACATGTATTATAATGTACTATTGAGGGCAGGCACACTTTCAATGTGTTTCATTTACTGTACTTCCGACAGAGTGAATCTTGTACCTCTATACAGCTGGCAAGTGCTGGTATAATTCCCTGAGCCAGAAGTTTCTCTCTAACAACATCACTGTCCGGACACAAGTTCCCAAGCGTGTAGAGACATAACTCCTGTGTGAATAAACAAAAACAGGAAAAGGAATTCTTGTGAAATTGGGTGTGGGGAGAAAGGTTACTCACGGTGAACTTGGTGCTTTGTCCAGACAGATAGGTGAGGAGGTAGGGCGTGGCAGGCAGACAGGCTGGGCCCACGCTGGGGTGAGGTGAGTGAGACAGCTCGTGAAGACAGCGGACAGACTGCAGGCGACACTGAGTGTTGGGGCCAGTGAGGAAGCCCACCAGCATGTGGATACTGTTCTCTTGCCTAGACAGAAAGCACATGGATGATGGCCAACATTTTCCAGTGAAGGCTATATACAGAAAAAGGGAAGGGGGGTTTACTTGATGAAGAGAAGCTGAGCTGAGAGGTCACGGAGAGATTTACTCAAGGTTTTAAGATGAGCCTCCCTCTCAGGACCACTGTGTTGAAGTTTGTGGAACAGACTGATAACATCCTGGACACAAAATTGTTTTTAGTAAATTTACATTTCACTTTTATTGATCTGAACATATAGCTGCCACTTACATTCTTATCTGAACAAGTGTGCATGATGTGTACTTGCTGGTCCTCATCTTCATTTACCAGGAGTCTCTTGCTTACCAATTGTCGGTCTCGGCGGGCCTGACGGAGGGCTAAAGAACCAAATAAATACATATATGAATGAATAAATGGTAAACAAATATTATTATTTACACACGAGTATTTTGACTTTCGTCTAATAAACGAGGTAAACCCCGCCACTGCCTCCAAGTACAGTACGCTTCTTGATCACAGCAGAGTACGTCCACAATGACATATTATATCATATTTGATGGTCTTGTTCAAAATAGGGCATTCATTTATTTACTAAATGGTGTTTCCTGGGAATTGTTATTAAATAATATTGATGACATGACAAAGCTTATGCTGACCATGTCTAGACGCATTTGCAAAAACAAGCAATTAAATGAGAACAAAATCGGCAACAGAGTCTAATGACATTGACGAAGAAATAGAGTTTAATAATAAGTATACACGATTTTCCATTACTTTAATTCGTTCAATGGTGGCAAAGAAACAAGGTTCTTACTTTTTTCGTGCTCTTGCCTCTTTACTCGGAACTCCTCTAGGATGTAGCCTGCTCGGCCAGCTTTATAGCCGACTCTACTTAACCTCCACATTTTCCTGATTTTGAAAAAGCGTAAACTTCAACTAACAGCGCAGGCTGCCATAGAATTTAGATTGGAGCCCAAAACAATATTCGACGCGAGTTCTTCTTCTGCTGGGATTTATTGGCGTCTGGCAGCTGTTTGGTACAACATCCCCACCTACTGGTAAAAGAGAGCTGATTATCCTCGTTTCCGCTGTTATTGCGTTAAATGCATTTGACAAAATGAATACAATGCAGTGAAAGGGTTAGTGATATGTTCATGCCACAACTCATGAAACAGCACAATGTATTGTTGGATGGATGGATTTTTAAAAGACCATCATATCTTCATGACTATTCAAGATGTGTTGTGGATGCATTGAGATTAGGGCTGCAGCAGACAATTCTTAAAATAAGTATTTTGTCAATGAATAGATGAATCAGATTTTAAAGAATGTTTAAAATTCCACCTTTTTATTAAAACAGCAGATTAACTCAAATGCAGTAAGTGCACAAACACGATCAGTTGATTTGGTTTGTAACAGGTTTTCCAAAGTAAAAGCAAATATTTTATTTTGATTCAACACAGAGATAATCTGTTTGCTTTCTCCGGAAGACAATAAAAATCGGATATCTACTATTGAAAAGGTGAAATTTCTAGGACTTGGAGAATTTTAAATGAACTATTAATTGCTTATCAAAACTATGTACGCATCAATTAATTGGCCAATCAATTAGTTGTTGCCGATTTGTTGCTCCTTTAATTGGGATAGGGCAGTGTTAAGCAACTAGAGTCAAGAGTGCTGGTGTCAAACACAAAGTCTGGTGAAAGCAAATTACGTGCGTTGACTTCATGTTTCTTACTAAATTCTGAAAAATTGCAAGCACTCTTTGTTACCAATTCCGCATAGAAAGTAAATATCATTTAGAACAGTTTCTCTTTACCTTTGATTTCCAAAACCAGTTAATCTGTTGTGCATACTGCTTGTCAGAGCTGCTGATCATATGTACATTTAAGTTCTGTCAGGGATTTCGAACACATCCAAACTCACCACCCAATTTTTAGTCAGAAGTAATAAAAAGCAATTTAATTTGATATAAAAGCACATTGTATATCATGTTGTGAAACAAAACAACACCTAAGTAGGTTATGCAGTGTTAATATGCTTATTAAAATAAACTTTAACAATGTAAAAATAAAATGTTCTCATCTGTCGTCATGATTGCTGGTCAAACATGTTTTGACTTTTTTAAGAATGTTCCATGCCTTAAAATCCTTGCATCTGACCCTTGATTTGAGTTTGAAGAGCAACAGGACATCTCTTTCAGGAATTTGTAACACACAGAAAATGAGAGCTATAGCACACGCACTAGATGATCTTATAAAAATGGCTCAAATAATATTAAAAAACAAAACCAGAATATTTTTTACAATAATAAAAAAACTCATCCTCCAGTTTGTCAGAAATGAAGCAAAGAATTTTCTTTTGCTGAAAATGGTACAAAGAAAAACAATAAAATATTTTCCCAATCCAATGACTTGACTCAAGACGAGATGGCTGGATGGAGCATTGATGGCATTATGATGCCCCCTAGTGCTAGTCAAAACTGTGTTCATGCACTGGTGGGCGTTGCTGGCAATTCCACTTTGCTTTTCCCTGCAGAAAGAAAGTGACAAAACATGAAATACTAAGCTTGCTTTCTTGTAAAGGCTTCTTCACACCGCACTTAGCAATTGTAAGTTTATTACGTTGGACTTACTTTTCTTTTTTGTTGATGCAGGACTTGGTGTCTCCAGAGGGACTAGAGGTACTGTGTCAACTGAGCCAAGTTTGATTTTCCTTTTCTTTTTAACGTCTGTATTTGGCTCGGCTCCCTCTTCGACAATAACGCTGGTGTTCTTATCTTCAACTATTTGCTCCTCATTAGTATTAGCTTTGTCTTTCTTCCTCTTCCCTTTTGTTTCGCTACTGACCTGCTGAGGAGTTCCCTCTGCAGGATGACTAGATCTCTTTCTGTCCTTTGCTTTCTTCCCTCCCACATCTGTACTGGGAGTGAACATGCAACTCGGAGTCTCCGGGATCCTCCTTGCTTCCTTGTTGTCGTCTATCTTGTCTGCATTTTCCTGCTGAGACATTTCCTCGCCACCTTTCACACTGTCAACAGTATTAACAGGTTCAGAGAGAATCTCTTGATCGCAATCTTTCGTTTCCTTTTTCTTCTTGGATTTTTTGTCTTTTCCATGGGTCTCAGAAATAGTTTGATTGTCAGCAGCTTCCTTCATTTTCTTGGCTTTCTTTTCTTTTTTATTCACTTGTTCAGCATTCCCGCTTGTGTCCATTGCAGCCCGCTCATCTTGGGATTTGGTACTGCAGTTTGTTATATTCTCCACAGGTTTTTCGACATATTCGGCCGTATCAGTTTCTTGTTCCTCGCTGACGTTTTCTTTTGTGTTCGCTCCGACATCATTTTCAGAACTTTGCTTTTTTTCCTTTTTACGTTGGAGCGTTGGCGCCTCAGCCTTTTCCTTCTTTTCTCTCCGTTTGGAAGATGATGTTGCCGTTCGACCATCATCTGATGGTAGCAGATGTGTGCCATTCAAGGTGACTAAGGGTGGCTTCGATGCAGTCTCAGTTCCCGAAGAAGTCTTTTTCGAGGGACTTGACTTGGCGTCTTCCACTGTCACTGCTTTCCCTAAGATGTTACTCTTTATTTCTGCTGTCTGTTTCAAAAGCAGGTCAGTTTTAGGCTTGGCCCGAGTTTGTCTGGGTGCTCTTTTTACAGGTTTGGGTGTCGTTGAGTCCAAAGCATTGAGGGTATCTATCTTGGCTACATCAGGCAATGCAGTCTCAGTTCCCGAAGAAGTCTTTTTCGAGGGACTTGACTTGGCGTTTTCCACTGCCACCGCGTTCGCCAAGATGTTACTCTTTATTTCTGCTGTCTGTTTCAAAAGCAGGTCAGCTTTAGGCTTGGCCCGAGTTTGTCTGGCTCCTCTTTTTACAGGTTTGGGTGTCGTTGAGTCCAAAGCATTGAGGGTATCCATCTTGGCTACATCAGGCAATGCAGTCTCCGTTCCCGAAGAAGTCTTTTTAGAGGGACTTGACTCGGCGTGTTCCACTGCCACCGCTTTGCCCAAGATGTTACTCTTTATTTCTGCTGTCTGTTTCAAAAGCAGGTCAGTTTTAGGCTTGGCCCGAGTTTGTCTGGGTGCTCTTTTTACAGGTTTGGGTGTCGTTGAGTCCAAAGCATTGAGGGTATTCATCTTGGCTTTGTCGAGCTCTGTGGACATGGAAAGTATATCTTTTTAGAGGCATCTTGTAGTGGTGCAATTTCTCATTCAATTGTTTTTTTGAGTTTTCTATTTTGGGAAATAATAATAAAATGTGTTACTCTTGATGTGCAAGTGTAACCACTGTGCATATGGTCAGTAAGCATAATTCTTTCACGGTTAAATGGGCATCACAGGGTAACCTTGAGCATTTTTGACTGTATTTAATTGGCAGAAACCTAAAAGAATGACCGGGTCTCATTACACATCCAAAAATGTTGTCACACAGTAGCACGCTCATACATAGCGCACATACCTGTCATTTGTAACAGCATATTTTTCCATTTGTCAACATCCAAACTGCTGTCGGAGTCAGAATCACCAGCACCAGAAGCCACAGCATTTTGGTCCTTCTTCAACATCTTTGCTGGTGTGACAGTTTCAGACGATTTCCCATCTTTCCCGTCCTTTTTTGGTGTCGCCAACTGTAAATACAAATCCGCATCACTAAAGTATCTCAGTTTGTCAAGATGCTGGTCTTTTTCAAAACTCACCTTCCGTTTTAGTACTTTCTTTGCAGGTATGTCCTTCTTGGGGGCAGCTGGGTTTTTAGGAAAAAAGCATAAAGAACTTAATAATACAACAATGCATAAATCAATTAGCATCTAAATCATTATGCTTTTTTTTTTTTTTTTAAAGATTACCGGAGCTAAAAATAAATGGTGCTGAACAGTTTTTGACGCAGACAAATTGAAGTATGGTACTGGTACCGGTATACCATGCAACACTAATACTATATAGCAGGGGTCACCAAGTCCGGTCCTTGAGGGTGCGAGCATCAATGCAAAAAAATACGTTGACTTACATCCCTGTTTAGTGTAAATGTCGCTTAATCATACCTTTGATTTGGGTTGATCCTCCCTTTTTAGAATTGGAGTACTTGTTCTTTGAGTGCCTGAAAGTAATTGAAACACTTAATATTCACAAAAGCATTTGCAAACAAAATGAAAATTGTGCTTGGTTTTCACCATATACTCACTTTAACCAGAATTCGTAGATTTCCCCTAATGATGAAGACATACATGCAGGACCTACCACCAATTCCTGTAATAAAGTCACAGATGCTTTTTGATTCCTATTTTTGAAAATGTTCAAGTACAAAGGAGCTTCTTTTTGCTCTTAAAGACAAAGTAGTGACCTCCATGAATATCCACAAAACTGTGCACATCAATATATAAACCAGGATGGCACTTTTCGGGACATTATCCATCAATTTTCCGTATCGCTTGTCCCCACAGGGGTCGCCGGCGTGCTGGAGCCTGTCCCAGCAGTCATCATGCAGTAGGCGGGGGACACCTGAACTGGTTGCCAGCCAATCGCAAGGCACACAGGGACAACCATCCGCACTCACACCTACTCTTGTATCTGTACTTTGAATATTTGTTTTGTTTGTACTTCCTCGTGAGGATGAGCGGAATGGACTGATTATACTTCTAACACTTTGTGTCGTTCTTCCGCGCCCTCCATTATGTTAAGACCCCAAGATCACATTGAAGACCTCCACCGAGGTCGAGTTAAAAGATAACATAAGCAGGAGAAAGTACAGTTGTCTCTTTTCAAAATGTAGGGAATAACAGTATGGCATTAGCTATAATGCATACTTACTGTACGTAACAATAAAGTCGTCTGAAGAATACTCAAGCCACGTGAAGACCCCTTAAAAATTTAGTAACGATGTACTGCAAATTTTAAAAGCAGTCGCTCACCCAACTCACGTGACCACTGAACATTTTCCACACAGACAGACAGACAAAGAACTTTCTTTTGCCATGCATTTTATTTGAGTGTTGGTATGTACCTGTGGGCTGTGTCTCAGGAGCTCCTCCGCAGCCGAGCGGAAGCCATTGTCTTTCAAATGCCGAAAAATGAGCATGATCAACTCGTGCTGGAACGCGTTCGCGGACATGTTCAACTCGCAACGGTAAACACGTATGCAAAAGTGCTTTTTATGGCATAGTCATTCAACTTGGACAGCAACAACAAGTTAGAAGTCGCAGCTAACTCTAACCATCACGTGTATACAGATTCAACTTTGAACCCAGGAAGCAGTTGCAGTTTCTTCTTTCCGCCTGACTCTGCATATCAAGTGCGCTGTTGCCCTCCACTGGTCAGATAAGTAACACACAGGAGAAACCAAACCAATGCTTTGTACAGTTTCAAGTCAAAATATAAATAGAAAATATTTCGATTCAGTTTCTGGTGGCACATATTTCAGCCCATATAAGTGTCATGTTTGTGATAATAATGTAATGAGTTGATATATCCGTGGAAAGGGAAGCTCATTCTCTTTTTATTTGACCAGAACCTCATTCCTGAAATATGGAATACGGTGACGGGCAGTACGGAGTCACACTGGTTAGCACTTCTGCCTCACAGGGTTTGATTCTGGCTTCGACCTTCCTGTGCGGATTTTGCACGTTCTCCCTGTGTGTTTTTCTTCTGGGTAGTACAGTTTCCTCCCACATCCCAAAAGTATGCATGGTCGGCTGGCGAACTGTTCAGCGTGTACCACGCCTCAAAGACTGCTGGGATAGGCTTCAACATGGCCGTGACCCTTGTAAGGAGCGGGGTCAGTAAATAGCAGGATGGCTAGTTAGTTCACTGTGACTTATTTTGCACTGCCCGGTCACAAATTGTGCTGTGTTGTTTATCGTTGTACAAAATAATCTATTGCTTGTATTTGATTAAAAAAACATACGTATATGGGAAGTGAAATCATTCAAATTAATCACTTATTAAATTCCAACTGCAATACTGAGAAACATGAAGTCGCATTTAGCCTTTTTTTCAAAAATCAGTTGACACTAGTCAGAATTGGAATCACTGTTCTATTTGCACCCAGTCCGCAGTTGGATTCCATCTATTTTGCAATGTGAAAAAAGGCTGGAGAAGAGAACAACCCATACTAACCACAGGTTCATAAAGGTTCTTTCCATTTGCGAAGGCCAAAACTATTAACAACAAAAATAACAATTAAAACTCATACTGGGAGGTATTGGTGAAAAAAATGTGAAACTAGGTTCCAACACACTTGTTTTAAGCAGACATTTGAAATAAAACCAAATCTTTCTGGAGGTGTTTTGGCCTGAGCACATAGTGATGAGAAGCCCCTAATTGTTAAACTCCCAGTTTTCAGAAAGTTTTGGTTGGGCAAAACAAACAAAAGGAGAGCATATGACTCTGTGTTTTTGCTGCGACAAACATTAAGAGGAGGAACATTTTTGGACAACCTTAGCAGTCTTTGGAAAATCCCCTTGTGCACATAAAAAATAAAATAAAAAAATCAAGCATTACCCTTGAACGACACACAGGAAATGTGAGTGGTCACCCTTGTAAATAGCACTCTGTTCTCTTTTCAGGCAACATAAAGTATCTACTTTCCGTTCCAAACATGGCACATTCACAAGCAAAGCCTATGTCCTGATGTGTGATTTCCAGACATATTTAATGTAACACATTACTGAGGGGTGTTTTTTTCATATATATTTTGCCAGGCTTGCGTCAAAATATTAGCAGCACAGTTCCACACCTCTACAAACCGAAATAGTATTTAAAGGTAATTTGAAGGGATCTGATCTGCTATAGGTAATTTAAAGGGATATAATATTTAAAAAAAAAATCTTGTGTATAAATAGCTCGATCAAGTCAATGAGTATACTGAAAAAAAATCCATGGCAATGCTTGAGATGTTTCCCAAGGTGACACTGATAAACAGTTGTGGAGGAGGTTTTGGTGTTCCAGTCCAGCTGCAGCTCTACTGATCCAAGTCAAACATACAATATGGTTGATGTCTACAATTGGGTCTTTCTGGTTGAGACCTGGCAAAGTACATGTACAAATTGTGTTTTAAAAACTGAACTTCTGCAAAGGGCACACTGCGTATCTATCTATTTTAGGAAGGTCAAAGGAAAACATACACTAAGGGATGAGATTGATGATTGGTTTGAACATTACACTTTATGAATGTTTCACCTCCTCACTGCATTGCAGCATGTCTGCCATCTCACCAGTACGGCTCTGATACCACTGTACGTCCGTCCAAAGGAAAAATGTTGCTGTGTGATGGCTTCATTAGTGTTTTTCTGCTGTGACCTAACAATAATGTTGAGAAAGAATAAACTAACAATAAATAAATCTTGAGCACACTCTTTAAACAGATGCATCTTTATATGGCTGACAAATTTAGTATTTTTTTTTAAATTTGGGTTCAACATTTTGGAATGGAGCACAGGAAAAGGGAAAACGCCCATTCAGTCCTCAGATTAGAAAATTGGGGTAAGAGGTTGAGTAATAAGTGCAAGTTTACTGGCAGGGCAGTTCTGATTAGAATGGAGCCTGTGTTGGTGGTGAAAGAAGCAGCCATATTCAGTAACAGCGCCTCTTCCTTCAGCCAAAAGCAAACATCTGCTGCAAGCCTGCAACCCCCTGCGTCTGGTTGCCCCTCAGCTCATCGATGAGTCACAGAAACCTGATTGGAGTGGGCTTGAAAATGGTACAGGCTAGGGAATGTCCATCTGATAGTAGGAACAGGAAAAGTGAAAAAAAAAACAACTTTTGAAGGATTATTTTAAGAAAACGGTGAATGGTTGTGATTTCCTGGCGGACCATTCCAGGGTGCACCCCATTTCCCGCCCAAGTATGAAAAAATATTCCCAGAGAATTTGCGAATCCGCAGGTTCTGAACTGTGATTGTGTAGTGGTCATAAATTTTATGCAAGTGTTCTTTGAGCTTGGAAGAAATTACAGTAGGCTATCTTGAAATTTTGTTCTCTGGTTCCGACAGGTTCTTGTTGGGTTAGGGTTAGGAAACATGGATCTTTAATACATGCATTTAAAAAATAGGAAATCACCAGTCAAGGGTGACTTACAGTAAGTAGTATCAATATTTGGAAATTCAGATTGTGTGAATGAGTAAATAGGGGTTTCTTTTTTTGTTTGTGTGTGTGGTGGTTCTGTTACACTGAATCATTGGTGCCCGTTGGTGTGTGCTCATTTTTTTTACCACACAGGAATCCTAATCACTGCCATTTGTTTTTGGTTGTCTGTGGAGTTTTGCCAAATATGGCACTTTGTAAGAATCTACCTATCAAAGCTTCTGCACCTAACCATCCACGAGGGCGTAAAAACTTTAGGTGTACTTCAATATGCTTTCAACTCTCACTCTTGTTGGCACCGTGACTGGACCAGGGATGCCTCCACTCCTCGGCAAACACCCACTGTTGGATTTTCTTGCCCTTTACGGGAGGCTCATTAGCGGCCCAGCAGTCTTCATACCCACAAGTCTTTCTGCTGCCAACATCAACATTAACATTTGGTATGTGTTGCCCTCAGATGTTTTGCCTAGACTTTTGCGGATCTTTATTTAACTTGCAAGCCTCAGCTTCACAAGGATTTTCAGTGTTGGCATTTACACTACAGGCTGTAATGAACAAATCCTGGCCTTTTTACACTTTCCTTGCTATCGTTCATAAATTTTGCTCCACCTGAAATGCTTTCTCTCTTGCAATTTGTAACAGTAGCTTGCATTTGTCAGTATTTCCTGACAACTAATAAAACACAACCTCATTCTATCTTCCATATCTTGATGCAAACATTTCAGTCATGCCTTGACACAAGACAGCAAGGGGCTTCATTCACACAGAAGCTGTGTGGCACTGCATTCCCGTCAGAATCATGCTGTGTTGACTTGCTGGATGATTTGTAAAGCGGGTCTTCTATGCCTGCTCGGATATGTTATCTGAGCCCGGGCAGTATGGTCTGTCTCTTTCCTCATAGCTCTGCAGGAGTCATGAAACAGCAGCAATATTAAGGGAACATTTGTAAGTGTGGAACAGGGTCTATGATTGTGTCTGTCCAACTTTGCAGCCGCCCCAGCACTCAAGTCTCCCCTTCACAGCTCGTTTTCTGACTGAGGATCTGTCTGTCTCTGATCCCAAGTCGTGTTTTTTTTTGCTTTCTAGTTATGTCAACTTGTCAAGATGGAAATGCGGGTCACTGGGAACATGTTAAATGTCGGGATGGTCTTTGTGATTCCAAGTACTTTCATATCAAATGAAATGACGTATATAGTAAGTTGTAAAGAAAATACTGTGCTAGAATCTTTTGCTCATTGTTATTCCACACTAACCTTTACGGACCTTGTCATGTTGCAATAGAGAATGACCTTCCCCAGAAAGCTCCCATATATTTGAAAGGATCAATTTCAAAACTGTTTTGATGACTAATTTACTGAATTTTATTTCATCAAGCGGTTACAGATATATATTACAGGGATGTTTTTTTATTACAGAGATATTTCGTAAGGAGATGAATAGTGTACTTGAAAATGACATGAAATGAATTCAACACACCATTTTATTTCGCTGAGTAACGCCTCGCCCATTGCCTGATTAATTCCCTCATTAAATAAATGTGGGCCAAATACTTGAACTTCAAAATACATTCAACCACTTACCTGTTTACAAGAATGTTGAACTCTCAAAGCTGGAATGATCTACGTTCATGAGTGCCACTTGGCTTTAGTAGAAACATTACTGTGTGTGTTTAAAGGTGGTAGGAAGCTCATGTTTTTTCAGCCAAGCTGCAAGGTAGATGGGCGGTGTTAACTGGATCACGAGGGGAATGAAAATGTTTTCCAAGGAGCTTTTGAACATTTCTGGAGTGGCGATGAACTCGGGTAAAAGTGTGGCTGAGGCTCACAAACTTTCCAATCAGATTTGGAAATTTGAGACATGAGAGTACGGTACTGTTTTTGTTTCTTTTTTTTATCAACTCCAAGATGCTTTGGTGACATCACGCTGGCAACTGGATTGTTTGGCCTTTGAGAGAATAGCAATGGCTACAACGGCCCTGACTGGTTTCTCCATGATGAGTCTTCTCAGTCTAGGATACCTGACCTGGGATTCAAATGGTCCCAATCAGGTGGAAAAAGAGCCAGGTCAGACTTTTGGTGCGGGGTCTCTGGGTCCAAAGCCTCCTCATATAATCTTCATCATGACAGATGATCAGGGATTCAACGATATAGGCTATCACAGCTCTGATATAAAGACACCGGTGCTGGATAAGTTGGCAGCTGATGGGGTGAAGCTGGAGAATTATTACATCCAGCCAATATGCACTCCATCCCGAAGCCAATTCATCACTGGAAGGTACAGTAGGTCTCTCATATGGTCTCCTTCGGACAACTCTTTTACAGTTTGAGTAAGCTGTTGCTAGCAAAAAATGGTATGGAAGTACTTGAGTTTAACAGTGAGTGTACCATTTGTTGTTAGAGGACCCAATCTTAAAAAAGATTTATTCTACAATTGCTAAATAACCATTAAAGTAGTGAACCTTCAATTTGAGTACTTTCCCAACAGTATTTTCAAGTGTACGTACATGAGAATACTTTGGTTCATTATGTGTTGTTTTTTTACTTCTACGGGAAGCAGTAGCAAAATCTGTGGGAATAAAATGAAGAAAATGCATGTAAAAGAATAATAAATAAAATATAAGAAAAACATTTGTCTGCTTTACCGTAACCTAGATTTAGCAGATGCGCTCAGGAAATTATTCCTTTTAATTGGCAATTTGGCTCCAAAACAATGAAACAATACTGGCGAGACGCTTCTGTAATCAGGTTGTAGTCAGTGATATACAGACTAACCAAAAGCGTACGAAGAGTGAGTGAGATGACAATTTGCACATAGGGTACATATATGTAGAAGAAAATGAAGACCTTTTGAAAAATTGGAACACACTTGCTCGCCTGACATTGTTCCGTGATTGTTCTGCAGGTATCAGATTCACACAGGTCTCCAGCATTCCATCATCCGACCCCGCCAGCCAAACTGTCTTCCCTTCCAACATGTCACCCTCCCCCAGAGACTGCAGGAGCTTGGGTATTCCACTCACATGGTAGGCAAGTGGCACTTGGGCTTTTACAAGAAGGAGTGCCTGCCAACACGTCGTGGCTTTGACACATACTTTGGCTCCCTGACCGGTAGTGTCAACTACTACACCTACAACTCCTGTGACGGTCCGGGCCTCTGTGGTTTCGACCTCCACGAAGGTGAGACTGTAGCGTGGGGTGAGAGGGGAAAGTACTCCACCCATTTGTACACACAGAGGGTCCGCAAAATTCTGGCAAGACATGATCCCAGCGTGCAGCCGCTCTTTATCTACCTTTCCTTTCAAGCCGTTCATACGCCCTTGCAGTCCCCGCGGGAGTACATCTATCCGTACCGAGGGTTGGGCAACGTGGCCCGCAGAAAGTATGCTGCCATGGTCTCTGTGGTGGATGAGGCAGTTCGAAATATAACATACGCCCTCCGTAAGTATGGCTACTATCAAAACAGCGTCATCATTTTTTCTACGGACAACGGCGGACAACCACTGTCCGGCGGCAACAATTGGCCACTTCGGGGGCGTAAAGGCACCTACTGGGAAGGTGGAGTCCGAGGCTTGGGATTTGTCCACAGTCCTCTGTTGAGGAGAAAGAGGAGGGTGAGCAAAGCCCTGATGCACATCACTGACTGGTACCCTACACTTGTACGCCTGGCAGGTGGCAACGAGTCCCTTACAAAAGGGGTTGATGGATTTGATGTCTGGGATGCCATCAGTGAGGGTAAGGAGTCTCCCAGATTGGAAATCCTACACAACATCGACCCTCTCTATAACCGTGCCCGCAGCGGCTCCTTGCAGAAGGGACATGGGATTTGGAATACAGCCGTGCAGGCCTCAATCCGAGCTGGAGACTGGAAATTGCTGACCGGAGATCCTGGTTACGGAGACTGGACACCACTGCAGGTCCTTCCGAGCTTCCCTGTCGGCTGGTGGAACCTTGAGCGGCACACTGAACCCAAGAAATCAGTATGGCTTTTCAATATCTCTGGAGACCCCTATGAACGTTGTGACCTCTCAGAGCAGAGACCAGATGTGGTCAAAGAGTTGATGGCGAGACTGGTGTACTACAACCGTACTGCCGTCCCAGTACGGTACCCATCAGAGGACCAACGGGCTGACCCCCGGCTGAATGGTGGTGCCTGGGTTCCATGGATGGCTGATGAGGAAGAAGACAGCCAGGACACATTTTATCCAAAGAAGAATATGGACTGGAAGAAAAAGATTAAACTGTCTCATAGTAGATCATTTTTCAAGAGACTCAACACTAGGATCATGTCCAACAGGATATGACTATATAAAAGCAAGACACGTGAATATCACAGATTCAGGGCTCTATTTTGGAAGAATGGCATGAGTGCGGTCGGCGCAACATGGGCCTAACTTCATATTCTTGATGACGGTTTCCCTCGCCCCAGACTCATCCGACAATTTGGTAACAAAGTAGGTGGCACTTGGCCTAGAAACGGCTGCATCGTTATTTTCTTGCCGAATCAAAATAATAATGATTTTCTGGTTCATTTCAAGGTCATGGTAAATCCAAGAAAAAAAAGGCTGCAGTGGAATTCTGGAAAATGAGTGATCATGTGGAAGACAATTTTCAACACAGATTAAATTAAAACAGCAAATATGACTCTGAGTGCAATCATGTTTTCTGAGCTGTAGTAAATTCAAGTGCTTATAATAAATCAACCTTACTTGAATACAGTATTTTGCTTATATTTTAGAGTACAGTACTGTTTATCAACAGTTACAGCTGAACCTTGATGTTATGCGGACTTTGGGGCCCGCAATTTGGGAATCGCGTTAACCCTGAAAGTGTGTCGTTTAGAAGATCATGGAAATGTGATGAAACCAGAACCATGCATACGAGTGTATCGGGAAAGATACACATGTTTGCATTTGGGGAATATCATCATTGTTCTGGGGGAAAATTAACACAATATAATTGTTCAAAAGTATTATATTACCAATTGGAGTGCCGATCATGTAGGGACGTTCTATCCTGTTTGCAAAAGCAGTCATAAAGCTCAAACATAAAGATCACGGTCTCTGTGGTCGCACAATGGAGTGCTGTTTTGACTTTTTCTTGGCAAACGCCTGTAAATTAGTCACGGAAATTAAATTACTATCGGGAATGTTTACGTGCTAGTCATTTAGCTTCGTATGGGTCTTTGGGTTACATGACCAAACCGCATTAGACAGAACGTCACATAGAACCGAAGCTTGTAAAATTGTGGTTCAGCTACATATTTTAGGTTGTTGCAGTGGGGAAATACGTACTAAGATACACGTGTTTGCATTTGGGGAATAAAATCATTGTTCTGGGTGAAGATTAATACGATATATTATTCACCATGTTGTTTTTGTTGTGTTGTTACCCTGCCTCTGTTTACTGCTGGTGGGTTTGTTCGATTGTGCTAATGTACCTTCTTGCTGCGGGAGACCCGGTTGTCAATTCCCATCCCTACCTACCCGCAATACAAATAAAGCAGGCTTGTTATTATTAATAGAAATCCAAAGAAAACTCCAGAGCATTGCTTACTTGCCACGATGCCTGCGTCAGTGTTTGTTCATTTGCTTTGCTTTTCACATTCAGCCAGGTCAGCATTGAAAATGAGAATCAGTTCTCAATTGCCCAGCCTTGATAAATGCGTCCATTTACAGTACTGTATATGTTTCTGCACTGTCTTGCCAGCTGAGGGAGCCACAGTCTAAATGTGAATGGGAAGGAAAGTGCATTTCCAGCAGTAGTCTAAAGTGAACAGTGGATTGAATTGGATTGGGATAAATACATTAGTCATCATTTTTGTATTGTTAATTTATGTGTGTATCATCTCATATCAAAACAGACCAACACACCAAGTTCACATTGAAAAAATATTTGATTCCAGGTCATGATCAAAATGGGTAAAAAAGAAACGAAAGAGAAAAAAAGCGAAAACCTGGTTTGTATATATTTCGGCGTAAAGCGGCTCCTTAAACATTACTTGACGTCGTTTTCTCCTTTTGAGCTGGAGGGATTCCCATCAGAAGGCCTTAAGTCATAATGTTGATAAAACAAGAAGTACAACTTCCCTTTCCTCTCTGCCATGATAAGAACAAATGCAAAAACTGCTCGACACGCTTTCTCACATCCCTTCAGAGGCATCTGAGTGCGTTGTCAAAGATATGAAAGCTACACCTGGACTCGTGGTGTGGCTTTTCACACTTTCTCAAGGTGAGGCATTTCACTCTTAACAAAAATATTTGCAGCAATAATGAAATGATGTTTTTACCTTTAAGCTTGTTTGCCTCATTTCCATTTCTCTGCAAAAATCTGAAATCTTTTTGGAACAGTGGAAATTCAGTTGAAGAAAATGTATTTATAAATAAATCAGCAATTCATTTTAACTGAAACTAAAATGAATATCAATAAAATGATTCATATATTATGATCCACTTAATGCTCAGATGCACACATAAAATGTTCCAGTTACAGCCAACTTGTTTGTTCTGGCTGGAATGATTATTTGTAAGATGTCTTCCCAAAACACTATAAATCAATTTACATTATTTTCACAACAAATAAGAAAACAAAAATAGTTAATTAGATCTTCGAATTGTACAAACATTAATGTTATCCTCTTCAAACATTTGTTTTACCAACTCAGTGAAAAAACAGAGTAGCAAAATGAATTGTCAATCACTTGGAAGTTTGCCTTTTTAAAAAAAACTTTTTACATGATAACTTATTTAATTATTCTTTTGTAGGTATGGATACGCCCTGTGATGGCAGAAGAGAAGGAGCTCTGTGTTACGGACCACTGGGTGGTGAAATAGTCTTCAGTTTGGTGGACAAAGACACATATGCTTTTAACTGGAGGAAAGAATACTTCTCATTAGTTACAGTCAGAAAGAACCAGATTAGATATACATTTCCTAAAAGATTTAGCTTCACCCCAAACAATGGGAGGCTGAAGATAGAAACCCTGATGAGAAATGATAGTGGAAAATACACTCTTTCTATCTTTAGCAATGAGGGAATGGAACTTCAGTCTCGGACACTGCAATTGTTCATTGAAGGTGAATATCTAACCATTTTTGTATTTCTTTAATTTAATTTGTACATGTGCAAACACTGGTATAGTGTAAATACTAGGGGTGTAACGATTCATCGATACACATCGATTAATCGATATAATGCTCTACGATTTATTGGCATGGATGCTAAGCGTAATCATCGATTTATATCGCCGTGTTTGACCTCGGACATTAGACGCGACTTTACTTTGAAATCCAGTTCATTGTTGCTTGCTTCCTCTTTCCGGGAGCCGTGAGCGGCGTTTTGTGTTGTGAGCAGAGCAGGCACGTGAAAGGGGAGTCGACAACTAGTACGCGGCTCCTGGGCTGGTACTATGGATAGTGTCCAAAAAGACGAGGAAATTTGCTCCCCTTTTAGGCTTCAAGTCATTCCTTTGGAAGTAGGGGTGTAAATCGCGGGTTTTGTCACGATGCCATATCATATCGATACAAAGAACTACGATACGATATTTGCCGATATCTTAAAGCCTGCTGCGATTCATTCACGATATATCACGATATAGTAAGAAAAAACACGACATCAAAGTTCAGTGTTAAAATAAGCACTTTGTATACTACAATACTCTTGTAATTTCCTAAATAAAGAGTTTGCAGTACCTTGTTGATTTTGCGTATGAATTGTTATAAATCAGGATATTGTTCTATATTTTTTATTTAAAAAAAAAAATCGATCGTAGAGCACTATATCGCGAAGTATCGTGAATGAATCACAGCAGGCTTTAAGATATCGGCAAATATCGTATCGTGGTTCTTTATATCGATATGATATCGTATCGTGACAAAACCCGTGATTTACACCCCTAGTAAATACCACTATAAAAATTACACCCTTAAGTGAATTCAGTCTTTTAGGATAGAGGTTTATGGGACAATATTGGCTTTGTATTCTTGGCAGTTTTAGTCTTTTGTTTGGACTGTTTGATAGTCTCTCATGCCAACTGTCGCGATATAAAAATAAATAGATATGTTTAACCATTTTTGTCTATGCCCAAAGTCAGCTGGGAGACACTCCAAAGAACTGATGGTGGAAAATGATGTACACTTTAATCCCGGGCTTGTCTTGTCTAAGACCACTTTAGGGCAATTTATATGACAATGGGAACCAGTGAGCCGCTTTATGCCAGTATTGACATTTACATTTGTATGTTTGTCTCAGATCCTGTAATCTCTGTCCATCTGGTCTCAAAGTGTCAGTTCCAAGGAAAGCAACCGGTGACTTGCTTGCCCAAGGGAGGGGATAATCTTCAATACAGCTGGAGCCTAAACAAAAAACCACTGCAAGACTCTGATCTTCTCTCAGGATATGTTCAAGCAAACAACATCACCCTGAAACCATCCATATCAGGACAGTTAGTCTGCTCTGTCAAAAACAACGTCAGTGAAATCCGAAAAGAAGTCTTTGTGTCTTGTGGTGAGAAAGAACACATTCATATGGTGATGCTAAATACAGTTTGGTGGTTGTTGATGTTTTTGTTTACTTATAGTGTTCATTAACTGCACTTCCAATGGGACTCTCATATCTGAGTGGTTGGCTGAAATGATGTTTTTACCTTTAAGCTTGTTCGCCTCATTTCCATTTCTCTGCAAAAATCTGCAATCTATTCGGAACAGTGGAAATTCAGTTGAAGAAAATGTCTTTATAAATAAATCAGCAATTCATTTTAACTGAAAGTAAAACTAATATCAATAAAATGATTCATATATTATGATACACTTAATGCTCAGATGCACACGTAAAATGTTCCAGTTACAGCCAACTTATTTCTTCTGGCTGGAATGATTATTTGTAAGATCTCTTCCCAAAACACTATGAATCAATTTACATTATTTTCACAACAATTAAGAAAACAAAAATAGTTAATTTGACCTTCGAATTCTACAAACATTAATGTTGTCCTCTTCAAACATTTGTTTTACCAACTCAGTGAAAAAACAGAGTAGCAAAATGAATTGTCAATCACTTTGAACTTTGCCTTTTTAAAACAACTTTTTATGTGATAACTTGTTTAATTATTCTTTTGTAGGTATGGATACGCCCTGTGATGGCAGAAGAGAAGGAGCTCTGTGTTACGGACCACTGGGTGGTGAAATAGTCTTCAGTTTGGTGGACAAAGACACATCTAGTTTTATTTGGGATAAAGGAAGAGCCCCCTTAGTTATAGTCAGAAATAACCAGATTAGATATATATTTTCTAAAAGATTTAGCTTCACCCCAAACAATGGGAGGCTGAAGATAGAAAACCTGACGAGAAATGATAGTGGAAACTACACTCTTTCTAGCTTTAGCAATGAGGGAGTGGAACGTCAGTCTCGGACACTGCAATTGTTCATTGAAGGTGAATATCTAACCATTTTTGTATTTTTTAATTTAATTTGTACATGTGCAAACACTGGTATAGTGTAAATACCACTATAAAAATTACACCCTTAAGTGAATTCAGTCTTTTAGGATCGAGGTTTATCGGACAATATTGGCTTTGTATTCTTGGCAAAAATGCTCTAAAGATGTCAGATTGTAGTAACATCACGTGCGTAGATCATTCCGCAAATGTTTGTGTGGAGTCTGCCTACACCCTTCTAAAACAGGACCTTTCTTTCGTCAATGTTTGCTTGATGCAACTTTTCTGGAAGACATTTCTTTGCAAACAAATTTTAGTCTTTTGTTTGGAGTGTTTGATAGTCTCTCATGCCAACTGTCGCGATACAAAAGTAATAGATACGTTTAACCATTTTTGTCTATGCCCAAAGTCAGCTGGGAGACACTCCAATGACTCAACAGAGTAAGCGGTCCAAAGAACTGATGGTGGAAAATGATGTACACTTTAATCTCGGGCTTGTCTCCCATTAGGATCACTTGCAATTTATATGACAATGGGAACCAGTGAGCCGCTTTATGCCAGTATTGACATTTACATTTGTATGTTTGTCTCAGATCCTGTAATCTCTGTCCATCTGGTCTCAAAGTGTCTCAAAAATGCTAAATACAGTTTGGTGGTTGTTGATGTTTTTGTTTTTGTTTACTTATAGTGTTCATTAACTGCACTTCCAATGGGACGCCCATATTTGAGTGGTTGCCTGAAATCAATAAAACTCTCTGTGACACCTTCATAGATGGATCCAAGAGCAACCAACGCAACAATTATTTGCTCATAATGCGGGGCGTTCTCTCAGCTCTGTTCATCCTCCTATTGATCGGCTTGGTGGTTGTCTACAAGCAGAAGAAAAAGCAAAGCAGTATTGAAGGTACGTATTTTGCCAATTTGTCGTTTGAACACAATTCTTTTGCTCAGGTTTTCATTTCGTCTCAATTTTCTACCTTTGATCAAAGCTGAAGAGGAACTGACGTACGCTAATGTCAGGCTCAATCATCAGCCAAGGAGATAGAAGACGTGATGGTGGAGTATGGCCAAGTGAGGTTTTCAGAGCGACCTCGTCGAACTGTAGTCAAAACAGCACTCCATTGTGCAACCACAGAGACCGTGATCTTTATGTTTGATCTTTATGACTGCTTTTGCGAACAGGCTAGAACGTCCCTACATGATCGGCACTCCAATTGGTAATATGATACTTTTGAACAATTATATTGTGTTAATTTTCCCCCAGAACAATGAATGGATGTTCAGGTAAATTTAAAAAGTGAAACCACACAATATGTTAGATCTAGAAAGTTAAACCAATATGAAACATTTGATGACATGAGGCATTTAGTATATCAAAATAACGATGAACATTTATGGATTTAGTCCATGTTGTGAAAAAAAGGCTAGCATCAAATATAATTTTACATACATAAATCTTATGAATCCAATGTACAATAAAGCAAACTTCAAGAATGTGCTTACCATGTGATTTTTAAAGCGCCTTTTATCGCTCCTCTATAGCAGCTCCGTTGTATGATCTTAACAATGGTGCAAACCAATTACGTATACAAAAAATAAATAAATAAACATAAATAAATAAATATATGTACAGGGTCCGGCAAAATGATCTGACGCATTTGTATGTTTAATAAAATGCAAATAAATTAAAGAAACAAAAACTTTTTTTTTTTATTTCTTATTTTCGAAAAGTACATATAATGCCGTTTTGTTTTGTTTTGTTTCATGGCATTATTTGTACTTTTCGAAAATAAAAAAAACACCTTTTTGTTTCTTTGATTTATTTGTATTTTATTAAACCTACAAATGGGTCAGATCATTTTGCCGGACCCTGTATATGTACATATATTTCGCTTCCTTTTGAAATTAAACCACATTTAGCTTTACATTTAGGAGATTTTTTCCAGTGTACTATTTTATGGTTGTCAAGCTTTCTGTTGTTTTCATCAAGTGGCAGACAGCTGGAGGTCTTCAAAGGAGAAGTGAGCCAATTACTCAACTTCCTTCCTTCTTGACTTACCCATTTCCTGTGAAATGACTGATGATTTGAATTCTCTCTGCACCAATCTTTCGATAGAAAGCAGTAATATGGGACAGGTTTTCATTCTTCTTCTTCTCTTTGGTGGAACAGCTGATGGTAATGTTTGCATCACGAGTAATGCATCAATAACAATGAAGTGTAAATTTGAATGTTTTGCTTCGACTTGCAGCTTTTCTTCCTCCAGGTGAATCTAAATGTAACGGCACCTTAGAAAGCTCTCATTGCTCCGTCACTCTTGGAGGGTCGGTGTACATCCAATTGATGCTCAACGTGAGCGGCCATCAGCTGCGATGTAAGAAACTGCTTACCAGCGGATCCATTCCTGTGTTTACCTTTAAAAAGGAAAAGCCGTTGATACAGGAAGCTTTCAGACACAGAACAGAGTTTTTCACAGACAATGGAACTTTAAAGATTTCCAACATTGAGAGGAATGACTCGGGCCAATACATTGTGGAAGTTTTTGACCAGAATGGGGGCTTTGTCAAAACCATCACGTTGGAACTGGATGTTCAGGGTAAGAATGAAGTCAAATACGAAAAACAATCAATTTTTGCCAACAAAGCAAAAAGATTTTTTTGAAAAAAAAAAGATGGTTTCATTTTACACAGAATAATTCTTATTTAGAATGTTCTATATAAAATTCAACAAAAATTATAGGCTACTTTTTGAATAACAATGCAATTAACTACTTGCAGGAAAAAAACAATACAAATGCGGCCAGTGGAAGAACACAATATGTTCTGTAACACCTCTTGATTTCTAAGCTGTACCAATTTTTCAGACGAAATGATTGACAGTCAATTAATTTCAAAATCAGAGAATGTTAAGAATAATTGTCAATTTTCCACAAGTGAAGCCCTTTGAGACTTGTCTGTGATTTAGGGCTATAAAGTAAACTTGACTAGTGCTTAGTAATCACATGGATAGGGACAGAGTCCTCCCATGATTGATGACAATTTGGGCACCCCCCCAAAATAGTTTTAAAATTGCCTAAAGATGCATCAAATGAAATTTCACATCCACTTCAACGGATTTTCTTAGCACCAAGATGCCACAAGATTGTCTCGAACCAATACTGTTCAGTTGGTCAAAGCAAGAAAAACAGGAAACAGGGGAATTCTACTCCAAATGTAAAGGATAGGATAAAAAAATGTGAATAGGCAAATTCCTAAATGGCAAATTCCGAATCTGTAGGGGCCCAACTTTTTGTTATGTCGTGGCTCAACTTCCATCCAAACAAATTGTTGGAGAAGAGAGATTCTCACTGAATATAAGTGTCATATTTGCTGTAATTATGTCAAATGTATCGTATAATCTCCAAGAATTTAAATGATAATCATATGTGACATCGTTTTTGCTGTTTTGTTTATATCACTTTTTGAAGCACTTCATTTGGCAGATTCCACTTAATTGTTTGTCCATTATATCAAGTTGTAGTTTTTTATGAATTGTAAAAATGTATTTTACAGTTAAATTTTTCACGTCTTTGTTTCAGAAAATCTTTTATCCATCCTGATTCCAGTTTGTTCTGCACTGGGTGCTGTGCTTGTAATTGTAGTTTTGTCTTGTTGCTTGTACAAGAAAACAAGGAGAAACAGGAAGTCAGGTATGACTCGCTTGCAGACAATTTGTAGAAATTAGTGATTGTGACAAAATAATAATGATTTTCTGGTTCACTTCAAGGACACGGTAAATCCAAGAAAAAAAAGGTTGCAGTGGAATTCTGGAAAATGAGTGATCATGTGGAAGACAATTTTCAACACGGATTAAATTAAAACAGCAAATATGACTGAGTGCAATAACGTTTTCTGAACTGTAGTAAATTCAAGTCTTTATAATAAATCAACCTTACTTGGATACAGTATTTTCCTTATATTTTCGAGTACAGTACTGTTTATCAACAGTTACAGCTGAACCTCGATGTTATGCGGACTTTGGGGCTCGGAATTTGGAAATTAAATTACTATCGGTAATGTTTACGTGCTAGTCATTTAGCTTCGTATGGGACTTTGGGTTACATGACCAAACCACATTAGACAGAACGTCACATAGAACCGAAGCGTGTAAAATTGTGGTTCAGCTACATATTTTAGGTTGTCTATAACTCTTCAGAATTAAGTTATGTGGAGTATTTTTATGCTAAATACAAAATAGTTGGTCTTTTTGATCCATGAAATAAAAGACTTAACTGCTGACCAATTGCAACCCTTAAATTGTCTAACCTGTGACTTTTTTAAGGAGAGCAATGAACTCAAACTGAAATACGATATATTCTACTATAAATTATGTATTTTTAAAGACAAATTATGACAATGCTCTATGATTTTTTTTCAATTTTTTTGTAGTTTACAAAATGCAGCTAAGCCTTGACTTTATGTGGATTTTGGGGCTTAGAATTTGGGAATCACGTTAACCCTGAAAGGGCGTTATTTAGAAAGAGTTGGAAGAGGAAAAAGAACTCGGAGCCATGCATACAAGTGTATCGGGAAATTGCAGTGGGGAATTACGTACTAAAATACACGTGTTTGCATTTGGGGAATAAAATCATTAATCTGAGTTAATACGATATATTCACCATGTTGTTTTTGTTGTGTTGTTACCCTGCCTCTGTTTACTGCTGGTGGGTTTGTTCGATTGTGCTAATGTACCTTCTTGCTGCGGGAGAACCGGTTGTCAATTCCCATCCCTACCTACCCGCAATACAAATAAAGCAGGCTTGTTATTATTAAGAGAAATCCAAAGAAAACTCCAGAGCATTTCTGACTTGCCACGATGCCTGCGTCAGTGTTTGTTCATTTGCTTTGCTTTTCACATTCAGCCAGGTCAGCATTGAAAATGAGAATCAATTCTCAATTGCCCTGCCCTGATAAATGAGACCATTTACAGGACTGTATTTGTTTCTGCACTGTCTTGCCAGCTGAGGGAGCCACAGTCTAAATGTGAATAGGAAGGAAAGTGCATTTCCAGCAGTAGTCTAAAGTGAACAGTGGATTGAATTGGATTGGGATAAATACATTAGTCATCATTTTTGTATTGGTAATTTACGTGTGTATCATCTCATATCAAAACAGACCAACCAACCAAGTTCACATATTTAATTAGAGGTCATGATCAAAATGGGTAAAAAAGAAAGGAAAGAGAAAAAAAGCGAAAACCTGGTTTGTATATGGCAGCTCTATGTATTATTTCGGCGTAAAACGGCTCCTTAAACGTTACTTGACGTCGTTTTCTCCTTTTGAGCTGGAGGGATTCACATCAGAAGGCCTTGAGTCGTAATGTTGATAAAACAAGAAGTACAACTTCCCTTTCCTCTCTGCCATGAAAAGAACAAATGCAAAAACTGCTCGACACTCTTTCTCACATCCCTTCAGAGGCATCTGAGTGCGTTGTCAAAGATATGAAAGCTACAGCTGGACTCGTGGTGTGGCTATTCACACTTTCTCAAGGTGAGGCATTTCACTCTTAACGAAAGTATTTGCAGCAATAATGAAATGATCTTTTTACCTTTAAGCTTGTTTGCCTCATTTCCATTTCTCTGCAAAAATCTGCAATCTTTTTGGAACAGTGGAAATTCAGTTGAAGAAAATGTATTTATAAATAAATTAGCAATTCATTTGAACTGAAAGTAAAATTAATATCAATAAAATGATTCAAATATTATGATCCACTTAATGCTCAGATGCACACGTAAAATGTTCCAGTTACAGCCAACTTGTTTGTTCAGGCTGGAATGATTATTTGTAAGATCTCTTCCCAAAACACTATAAATCAATTTACATTATTTTCACAACAATTAAGAAAACAAAAATAGTTAGACCTTCGAATTTTACAAACATTAATGTTGTCCTCTTAAACATTTGTTTTACCAACTCAGTGAAAAAACAGAGTAGCAAAATGAATTGTCAATCACTTTGAAGTTTGCCTTTTTAAAAAAACTTTTTACGTGATAACTTGTTTAATTATTCTTTTGTAGGTATGGATACGCCCTGTGATGGCAGAAGAAAAGGAGCTCTGTGTTACGGACCACTGGGTGGTGAAATAGTCTTCAGTTTGGTGGACAAAGACACATCTCGTTTTAACTGGAAGAAAAACACAGTCACCTTAGTTACAGTCAGACAGAACCAGAGTAGATATATATTTCCTAAAAGATTTAGCTTCACCCCAAACAATGGGAGGCTGAAGATAGAAAACCTGACGAGAAATGATAGTGGAAACTATATTCTTGAAATCTTTGACAAATCGGGAGCTGAACTTGGGTTTCGGACACTGCAATTGTTCATTGAAGGTGAATATCTAACCATTTTTGTATTTTTTAATTTAATTTGTACATGTGCAAACACTGGTATAGTGTAAATACCACTATAAAAATTACACCCTTAAGTGAATTCAGTCTTTTAGGATCGAGGTTTATCAGACAATATTGGCTTTGTATTCTTGGCAAAAATGCTCAAAATATGTCAGATTGTAGTAACATCACGTGTGTAGATCATTCCGCAAATGTTTGTGTGGAGTCTGCCTGCAGCCTTCTAAAACAGGAACTTTCTTTCTTTTCTTAATGACACTGTTTGCTTGATGCAACTTTTCTGGAAGACATTTCTTTGCAAACAAATTTGAGTCTTTTGTTTAGACTGTTTGATAGTCTCTCATGCCAACTGTCGCGATATAAAAAGAAATAGATACGTTTAACCATTTTTGTCTATGCCCAAAGTCCGCTGGGAGACACTCCAAAGAACCGATGGTGGAAAATGATATACACTTTAATCCCGGGCTTGTCTCCCATTAAGATCACTTGCAATTTATATGACAATGGGAACCAGTGAGCCGCTTTATGCCAGTATTGACATTTACATTTGTATGTTTGTCTCAGATCCTGTAATCTCTGTCCATCTGGTCTCAAAGTGTCAGTTCCAAGGAAAGCAACCGGTGACTTGCTTGCCCAAGGGAGGGGATAATCTTCAATACAGCTGGAGCCTAAACAAAAAACCACTGCAAGACTCTGATCTTCTCTCAGGAGATGTTCAAGCAAACAACATCACCCTGAAACCATCCATATCAGGACAGTTAGTGTGCTCGGTCAAAAACAACATCAGTGAAATCCGAAAAGAAGTCTTTGTGTCTTGTGGTGAGAAAGAACACATTCATATGGTGATGCTAAATACAGTTTGGTGGTTGTTGATGTTTTTGTTTACTTATAGTGTTCATTAACTGCAATTCCAATGGGACTCTCATATCTGAGTGGTTGCCTGAAATCAATAAAACTCTCTGTGACACCTTCATCGATGGATCCAATAGCAACCAACGCAACGATTATTTGCTCATAACGGGGGGCGTTCTCTCAGCTCTGTTCATCCTCCTAATGATCGGCTTGGCGGTTGTCTACAAGCAGAAGAAAAAGCAAAGCAGTATTGAAGGTACGCATTTTGCCAATTTGTAGTTTGAACACAATTCTTTTGCTCAAGTTTTCATTTAGTCTTAATTTTCTACCTTTGATCAAAGATGAAGAGGAACTGACGTACGCTAATGTCAGGATCAATCATCAGCCAAGGAGGGCAAACACAGAGATTGAAGACGGGATGGTGGAGTATGGCCAAGTGAGGTTCTCAGAGCGACCTCGTCGAACTGTAGTGGTGAATAATGATCCAAGTACTTATGCCCAAGTCCGAAGGGACAGGTGATTTTTCTTTTCGTGTTGTTGTTTTACAATAACTCAAGAGTACATGGCTGAGGTGGTTGTTACAACACCAAAAGGCCTATAAAATGTTTAATGAGAGTTACTGAACTTTTCATTCTTTATGCAAGAATTTTTATGAAGTTTGTAATGGGGGTTGTAAGATATGACATTCTTGTTCAAAGTGAATATTAGTTTCTACAGTGGATATACGTATTCTAGCTGGGATTTGTTCCAGGATGTGTCTTATCCAGAAAGGGTTTCTTTCCCGTCAGCAAACTCCCTGATCTCCCAGACATGTTTTGTTAGCGCTAAACTGATCTAACCAACAGCACTTCCTTATTATAAGTCTCGGCACAATGATTACATTTCTACGAAAAAGCAACTTGCAGTGAACATTGTGGAAAATAATGAGGGAAATTTTCAAGTATGTGGCCAAGTCCTATCTGCTTTTGGTCATGGGTGTGGTCAAACCTTTGCTCTCCATGGCATGATAGGCATGACTTCTTTAACCGTGTTTCACCCTTGGCAACATGACCCATTTTCTAAGTAGAGATAAAGTCTTATACAACGTGTATAACGACAATTACCAAAGAATACAAATCTTTTTTTTATTAAATAAATCTGACAGAAACACCCTTCATTGACTTCAACTTTTTGACTATGATTAATGTGGTTTGGTTGTTTGGGGTCAAAGTTCGGCAATCTTGGTCAACCGTTTAGCTGATTCACAGGCCCATCAAACATGTTTATGTCCTCAAACACCCACCTGAGATTATTTTTAACTGAACGCTCTCCTTAAAACGCAGTTGAACTTTTGACGGACGTAATCTACCGAGCAAATAATTGATAACGCAACGCAAGTGTCATAAAGGAACTCCAACAGTTCTGTGCCATTTATCTTCATTTTAGGCGTTGGGTTGAATCTACCAAATTGTTCAGTATTCTCTTACCCCCGCAATATGGACAACTTTTATTTTGCAAGTAAAGTAAAAACTTAGAATGGAAGGCATTTAGATAAAACAACCGTTTATTATGACACATTCATGTGATCAAACCCTACCATGCCGAAGATATAAAACTATAAACCCGAACTCGTGGCTCAAGATTTTTTGATGTAGCCTAAATCTTTATATAAATACTTTGCAGGCTTTTGACTTCATGTTGCAACCCAAACCATTTTAATCTGAAAATCTCTCAAATGTTTTATGTGATAAGAAGTAAATAAAATATTTTTAAGGCTGATAATTGTTCTAGCCTCATTTAAAGTACTTCAATCCTCCTGAATGACCCAGATTTTTTCCCACAAAGTTTCAATATAATGGAGTTTTTATATATTATTTTTCTCTGACAATAGACTTCTTTGTTAGTAAAAACAGGAACTCCCATGCTTAGTAGCATGCCTTAAATACTTCAATAATTTCTAGAGTAAAAAAGTAAAATAACAAAAAGTCCTTGGCATTCTGGCTCCGAAGCACCAAAGTAACCCAGTTTTAAATTGATCTCTTACTGGTCGTCAAAATTTTGAGAGAAGAGATGCTAATAGGCCTAAAGAATTCCAATTATTGATAATTGGCATGATTTATAATTGGTCCATATCAACTTAAAAGTATTGAAAATATTTTGTAAGTCACTCTAACATGATAACAATAACATTAAAAACTACTCATAATTATTTACTAATAATTGTAATCTATGTATTGATCATAAAATGGATTCAATGCAAACGGATTGAACTTAAAAGTTAAATACAACTGAACTACTCATGACAAATGTGCTATTCTTAATTGAAATAAAAAAGAAAGCCCCTGTGACATGACATGCACAATTGGAACATTTTACTCGGTGATTATTTTATGTAGCAATTGAGGAAACTCGAAGATCACAAGTATCGCACTTTGTGATTCACCGGGAATCACATTATGCAACATGCATCAATACCTCTAAAGAATTCTAAACAAATAATTGCAATAATCTTGTATACTGGTCAGCCAAACATATGTATATTTTTTTTATTAAAAATGACTGAAACACTTCAACTCTTCTCACTAGACAGTCCAACGGCAAAATGCCTCATCGGTCTTTTGAAACCTTCCTTCTGTTTTTTGAACCAAAAGACGAGAAGACGTCCGAAGGAGACTGCAGCAGACTTACTTGTACAGTACTTAATAATGCAAGAAACAAAAAGAAAAAGAACAAAAACAAACGAAGAAGCAAAAAAGTCTGTAATTTCTCCTTTTTTAAATTTAAATCATGTGTGTGCGTATATGCGCGCGTGTGTGTGTGTGTATGTTTGTGGAGGTGTAAAGGCCACTCACTCATGTGTCACATGCTGTTGAGCAATTTGCGACTGCTCGTCAGGATGTAGCTGTTGTCTATCAAATACTTGTGTTAGCATGAAACCTTTCACCCTTCCTACAGAGTCACTGATTAGACTAGTCCTTTCATGAATGTTATTTTTTCCACCTTCAAAACAACGCATTTTGTCTAATTCACTACAAGCCCAAACTTTCTAAACTTGCGATATAACCAGAGCTATGAAAAACGGAACATGTGGTTGCTTTTCTCACTCTTTTCCGAGTTGTGACAAACAGAACATTCTTTCTCACTTCTTTCTTTCTGTTCCCAGGATATAAAAAATATTATTTTACTTGCCTCAAAATAATTACCAAGTCTGTTTTTACATGGAATTACTCCCTGCTGTGCCCAAGTGCAATTCACATTACATATTGTATTTCAAGCATAGTAAACAAAAGAAAGTCTTTGCTGCACAGACTCTTCAAAATATCTGAACAAATCCCAACAGTGTCGATTTGAAAATTTTTCTTCATTGTGACCATTTGGATCTATTAATTCTCGGTTCTAACAGTATCTGTGGAGTGGTTCACATTCACAGATTAAAGTTGTCAAAAATAGTTCATTTGAGACTAACGCCCTTCTTGTAAATGGCTCACAGTTCATCATGTCACCATTTCACTGATCTCTTCTGTAAAAAAAAAAAAAAAAAAATCTTCCCAGTTATATGAACTCCATCTTGTATTCCTCCGACATGGCATTAGACAGAATATTGCTGCCTGGGCTTGGGACATTGTGACCATCACTAGAGCCTGTGGGCACAGGTGGGGTGGAAGTAGACGTGGAGGGCTGCTGAGAATCCTGCTGCTTCTTCCGGTGTATCTTCCGTTCTTTGGCACGTCTGTTCTGAAACCAGATCTTCACCTGATAAATGTAGTAAAAAGCAAGAATTGTTGTGAACAGACAAAATAGAGCCGTCGGTTGCCCTTGATAAAGCCTTGATAAATTCAGTGCTTGTGAAGTGCAGTCCACATGTTTACATATTGTTACATGAAACATGAAAAGTGCAGTGATAAGGCCACAGATTTGTTTTAGTTATTGTTGTAATATGTTTTATGATTTACTGATTTTGTATTTTTACACCACACTTGTTGGGTAGAATTTTGTGGAATTGTCTTTGTGAAGGTGATCGCTTAAAAGACTCCAAGTGTTTATTAAGTCAACAAATCTAATCGAAGTAGATGATTCATGTAATTGCATCCACCTTACTGCATTCATCTTGTTGTCTCAAATGATTTCAAAGATTTGTTTCAAAATTCAAATGCTAGAAACAAAGCAACACAAAAACCTCTAATTTAGTTTTGTATTATAATGTTGTACTTCCAAAGTTTATTCAATTGTAGTATAAGTGCTTGAAATTGAAATAATTCAGAAAAAAAATAAAGCTGTCTGAGTAAGAATATGAGAAATTTCTACTGAGCCCCCGGCTCTCACCTGTCTTTCAGAGAGGTTCAGTGCCATGGAAAGCTCAGACTTGCGCCTCATTGTGATGTAGCGGTTGACCTGAAACTCGTTCTCCAGTTCCTGGCGCTGGTGGTCCGTGTACACCACCCTGTATTTTTCCTTTGTGCGAGTCTTCCCTCCTGCAAAATAGAAAAGTCCAATTATTCACCATAATGACAATTTTTTCCCCACCACGCCGTGTTGCCTGGCCAATCATTGTTGTCACGTATGGCAAATAAATCAGTGCAAGGAGTTACTCTCAAAACAGGACTGTATTGTTTTTATGTAATTTTTTTTCCATTCACAATTACACATAAGGACAATTGAATCCAGTGTGTCTAGCCTAGATGTCGAGAAAATCCACATAAGCACAGGGAAAGCCAAAATTTGAGCTTTGAACCTCCAAAATGTAAAAAAAAAAATAGGAAGGAAATGACAGTAGACATTTTCAAATTTGCCCACTCACCGTTTTTTTTTTTTTGGTGAGCCTAAAAATGTCACCTTTTGTGAAATGCTTGTTTGAGACAAAGCCATGTCTAAATATTGTTTGACACCATCTTGTGGTATCTTGTTACGGATTTTGATAACAGCGTGGGTTCACTATTCACTACTGTATTCCAAAAAACAACCATCAAATGTGTTGCAAGATATGTTTATTTTAGTTTATTATTTAATAAAGTGTACTCAGTATTAAACATAAAAGCCAGATTCCAAAAAAATATGTGGGTCAATAAAAGACTACTCTAGGATGTTAATTTTCTAGTTTAACCTCTCAAGTACTTCTTGTTTCATTTACAGAATACACAAAAGACAAACATACACAGTCTCCTTATGACTGGAGTGAGTCACACATGGTGTAGCCAAGTAGACGACTATTTTGACATTGCGAGTTTTGTCTGGTGCCATGTTCAAGTTCAGGCGCCACTTAAAGGCCCATCAGTTCAATTAATCAAACTTAACGATATCCAATGGAAAGACTCTCCAGTGCATTGCGGCAGGGCTTTTCCTTATCTCGGTGAGCCTTTTACATACTTGTTTGCACAGGCAGCTATTCATTGACACACGCATTCACAGAAATGGGTGAGTCAGTTATTGATCGGGAAATCTTGTTGACTGTGTGACGACATCGATCAAAGTAGAGCAAACGGGTACGTGGGACACGCAGACATGAGTGAGGCCCGAGGGTCTGCACACACCCCTAAGCCGCATTATCTCACCTGCCCGGTGGACAGAAAGGGTGGGGAACGACCCTTAGCAGCCTGCAGCGCCGGCTTTGTTAGCTTTGCATTGACATCCCGCAAAGGCTTGCGGAAGGGAGAGGCCAAAAGCTTGATGGATGCGTGCGTGTGTGTGTGTGTGTGTGTGTGCAGTCAGACTTAACTCTACGTGTGTATGTCGAAATTGTGCATGAAAATAAGCACTGGTTAGTCCCAGCCTCAAGCCTTGAGTCTTGAAAAGTGAGTAATTCTTTCTATCATAGCACTTTGCGCAGACCGCATGCTTTATATTGGCCAGGTGTATAAAGCAGCATGTAGTACAGTTATCTATTTGTGTCAGAAAGGTAGACTTTCATAATTTTTTATTGATACCTTTTTGGATGCAATTGTATCATTTATTTGTGCCACGCAGACTAAAAAAGAAATGTATGCATTTTCATTAGTTTAATGTCGCTGTCGTGCATAAAATGACACAAAGAAGTGGCGAAATACATCCTATCTTCACATATTTTCATTATTTTTCCACATTGTTTCCTTTTTTCAATGTATGCATATCCAAGGTGCTATAGTTATAGATAATTCCAGTGCTGTAATTTAAACTAGAAGTTAGCAGGAACTAGTTTGAAAGGCACTCTTTACGAGGACAACTCTAAACAGGCACAGAAAATCCGCATACAAATGCCAGTTATTTTTTTGTCAAGGTGCCAATAGAAAGCCATTTCACATAGCACTTTTTTAAAAAAGAAATGTTTTTTCCTTTTTCGCCTTTCTCCTCAGAATTGTTGCTCTATGACGCCACACATATTGCACATACCAAAAATCATTTTAAAAATCGAGAAAACAAAGACAGTGTCGATAGTGACTTAATAAAGGTACATTTGCTTTCAAGTTAATTCTGTTTAGTGACTGCAGATTTGTAATCTGAATATAAATACACAATTTATCACAGGGCCATCAGTATATTTGACTGATTTCCTTTTTCTATTTGTGGGCAAGTGAGTCTTCTGTAACAAGGGGGAATGTGTAACACTCAAGCCTGGGAAATGTGAGCAATCTCGATGTACGTACGTGTGTTGCAGCTCCTCCCAAATTTCGAGTTCAATTTTGAATCCTCATAAGGAATAAATACGCTGCATACACTTGAGTGTTTCTTGATACATCTAAAGCACAAATTTCATACCACACCACTGTCACGAAAAGATTATACTGTGCACACAGGTCAGTTGTTATCTAGTGGAAGAGATTGTTGTTCTTTGGCCAGTCCACTATATGTCGCTGCCACAAATACAAGAACAAAGTTACATTATTTGGCGGCACTCCTGATGATCTCGCATGGCAAATGAATGTTCCACGGCACACTGGTTGCAAACTAAAATTCCACCTTTACGGGTACACCCCTCAGCGTCTGCAGCTCTGTTTGTTTGTATTTGTAATTTAAAGTACATCTAGTCCAGTGAATCATTCAATTTCACTTAATTTGTTCAAAACTCAATTTAGTGAGTAAAATAAGTTGAGACATATTACACACATACACACACATATATATATAATATATATATATATAATATATTATTATAATAATATAAAGAAAGTAGTCATACCTGCAGGTGTCGAGACCTTGACCGGCTCATTGGGTCTCCTCCGGCAAAAGGGGTCGTGACTGGAGAAACAGTTGTAGGGGTTGAGACCTCCTCCTCCAGGGGCGGTGGACACAGTGCTCAGTTCTGCTGAGTTGAAGTTCACCTGCCCGGCGCTGGGGCTGGATCCCGGGAAGCTGAAGGGGTACTCCTCACGGTAAATGGGATTCCAGGCACTTGCGGATGTGTCAGTGACTCCTGACATGTGATGGTAGCCGGTGAAGTCATACGTAGGCGTCATGTACTGACTGTTGATAGGCAGCATCTGGGCCGTTAGTTTGGCCGGCTGGGAGTTCGGGTACATGCTGGCAACCAGCAGCCTCTCGCAGGTAAGCCACTCAAACTTCCTGGAGCATTTTAGGTGTGTATTTCCAACAACTTCTTTGCTTTTTCTTTTCCCTCCACTCAGACTTCACACACACATGCACACACACACAAACACTCACAATGGTCGGCTACCTGAGCAGCGAGTACACACCTTTATAGATTTACAGCCGAGGAGTTCAAAAGTACCATGATGACGTCATGCCTTACCTGAGACGCACTTGGCCTGCTTTTCTTAGCGACGTGAGTATTTAAATTTGTAATTAAATTTCACTGGTGGGTGATTATAAAGAATGTAATGATGCTGGTACAAAATAATATCACATCTTATAATGTCGTAAAAAATTCAGAAGTCGCAGTTGTCAATTGTTATCTTTCCACTTTTTGTACCGGAACTTTTGAACCTGCATCATGTGAGTCAAGAAGTGTGATTTACTTTTTCCAGAGGTGGAGGAAGTAAGTTTGATTAAAGTTGAAGGGGGCTAAAGGTCTGCACAGAGTGAAAGTAAAATTACAGCCCCTTGTAGCTGCTCCGCTATATAGTTCTTGTTGCTGATAGTTAGGCCGAGCAGTGTTTTATTGTGGCCGAAGTGCCGAGATCATAAACCGAAGTTTGTATAAATACATCAAATACAAACATTGGGCAATTAAGCAGGGCGTCTGTTCAGCCAAGTTAGAGCAAAATACTAAATAAGACAACCTTAGATTTTAAAATCCCATATAATTTGCCATAAAATATTAAGATTGAAAAAGAAGGCTTCGTTGATATTAACATACTAATCAAAAATACTGTATAATATAGTCGTATGTACAGAAATAAAGGAACAAAATTGTTATTCTTCAAGCTTCTTGCCAGAAGAGGGCAGCAAAGTACAATGTAAGGTCAGATGAAGGCGCCCATCCATCCGTCCATCCATCCGTCCGCCCGCCCGTCCGTTCATTCATTCATTCATTCATTCATTCATTCATTCATTCATTCATTCATTCATTCATTCATTCATTCATTCATTCATTCATTCATTCATTCATTCATCCATTCGTTCATTTATTCGAACGCAAACGCCCTTTTGGTACTTTACCACAACCACTGTTATGTCACTTTTGAAATTAATCTATAAAACCATATGCATCTACAGCTCCCAAACATTTATTCAATATTCATAATGTGGTCAGAACACTTAGGGCCATCTGTAAGAGCAAGCGGAAGGCAGTTTGTGTTTAAAGGCAACCCAAGTGCTAAAAACCTGCATGCTAAAGCGACATAAACAAAGTGTATCCCCTAAAGAGGGGAACTCAAACATTACATCACACATCTGTTAAATAAACACAAACTTGCTAAAAATAAAGGAACGCGCATTCATATAACAGATCGTGACAGCTGCCCAAGCATACCCCTTCAACACTAAAAATACTTTTACGGTATTATTCAAGTCCTGCTTTGCTGCTTGAATGAGCCCCAGACCTTTTCAGTGTCTATAAATATTCAATATTTATCTTAAAATGGGCTTCATGTGATGGAATTGTATGTGTATGGATTCAATTTAAACCGCGTAGCTTAAACGTTTACACCCTTTTGTTTCTCGGCCGGTTCGAGTGCACGGAAGGGGAACTAATAAGAGGTTTGTGTGTTCTTTTCACCAAATCTAAGGACTTACATATGTTGGAGAACAGCTGGAGTTGACGAGAAACATCCGCCGCCGCCGCCGCCATCCTCCACCCTCACCTTTTCTTCTGCCCGACAGACATTAAACACTTAATGTCCATTACAGAGCACTGCCTCAGATTCCAATGTATATATCAGTGCGTGCAACATGTTTATTGATTTCTTTCTGCTATTTGTAGTGTCAAATAAGGCAACGCGGAGAGAGAAGAAGCAGTACGGGGCCTCAAAATGGAGTTGACAAAATATCAAAACATACTTTCTCATCCACCCATTTCAGGAGCTTGTCTTGGTGCGTCAGCTGGAGCCTATCCCATCTGATTTCCAGCTTTCAATGGAATTGCACGTTTGTTATTTGTCCTCACAACATTTCTCCATTGACAATTAACATCACACATTGGGATTATGTGACATCATTTTCATGAATGCCAAATCAGGTAAGGTGTCGGAGTTCCACTAGAACAGGGATCATCAATTCCAGTCCTAAATGTTTGATCTGTTTCCTTGCTGCAACACGTCCGACTCAAATGATCAGATAGTGGCCTGCGAGGACTGGAATTGGTGACCCCGCGCTAGAATTTTAATTCTTCATTACTAATGCAGTCTACATAATCTGGTATGTGATCAAGTAATTTCTGCTTTTGGCGAAATGTGACAAAGCGTTTCCTTGTGGTTTGGGTGAGTGGCAAAGGGGGTCGTGACAAAGCAAACATCTTTAACATCTTCTTCATCTTTTGGTTCAGGAAGAAAGAAAGAAAGAAAGAACGAAAGAAAGAAAGAACGAAAGAAAGAAAGAAAGAAAGAAAGAAAGAAAGAAAGAAAGAAAGAAAGAAAGAAAGAAAGAAAGAAAGAAAGAAAGAAAGAGAGAAAGAAAGAAAGAGAGAAAGAAAGAGAGAAAGAAAGAAAGAAAGAAAGAAAGAAAGAAAGAAAGAAAGAAAGAAAGAAAGAAAGAAAGAAAGAAAGAGAGAAAGAAAGAGAGAAAGAAAGAAAGAAAGATTTAAAAAACTAAAATTAACTATAATACGAAAATGTCAATGTCAATTAATGAGTCAATTATGAGCTTTCAGAGTTTATTTTAGATGTATTAGTATGAGTATTAGGTAGAAAAAACTAGGTATTCTCAAGTTCAAACATCTTTTTTCTCCACTGTGTTATAAAGAGAACTTGTGTTATTTGTGTAGGATTAATATATAATAATCCATATCTTGGCCGAGCTAGAAAAACTCCACAGTGTATAGGTTGAACCAATCTATTAGTAGTGGTGGGACCTATTGTTTTGACATCCTCCCTTCTGACTCTGACCATCTCCAGACTTCTTTTTTTTTTTTAAACTGGCGGGCAATTTTTTTAACTGACCGTCATTTCTGCATATGCCGCGGGCCGCGGAAAAATGAATGGCGTGCCACAGATGGCCCCCGGGCCATTGTTTCAGACACCCCTGTATTAGACTCATTGTTGAACATCAGCATGTGCAGTACATGTGTGATAAAACATGTATATTGGTGATATAAAGACAAACAGTCATGTCTCTTGTTTGCCAACTGCCTGCATCTGCAATGAATGAGTGCATAGTTGCTTGAATCACAAAGAGCGCTAAAACGTTGGCCTTCTCGCTTTTGCACATGTATTTCAATGGATGAAATGTTTTACATTATTGAATTAAAAATAAACGTGAGTGTAAAAACCAGAGAACTCAAATTTGAAAAGGCTCTGCTCAACTCCAAGTGAAACTGCAAGCCAGATGAGCAAATTCAGTTTAACATATTTATAATATAATTACAATATTTATTCAGTCTGTGTATTGGATCTCATCTTCGGTAATCCTGTGTGGAGGTTGTGTGTTCTTGTGCTTTGTCAGCTTCTTCCGCCATTCCAAAAATAGGGTAATGGAAATTCTCCATAGTTGTGAATGATTATTTGTCCACAATTAAGTGAGAAAGCAGGGACGGACTTTGTTCTAACAGCATACGCAGTCGAAAATGGATGGATGTTGGATGTATTTGTGTGGTTAAGATTTGAGAGGAGCTTCAAATCTTTTATTATTAACTCCAACATTGTTTGGATGCTTCCATCTCTCTACACCTGAGGTACAAGGTGGGATTCACTTTAAGATTCTTACCTTGCTTTTGGTGTAGACTGATTCTTGGCTACCTCCTGAGAGTCCAAGGGAGGACCTCTGGGATTGTTGAAAACAGGGAGATCTTTTCACATGGGATGTTTTTCTTGGTTGAAAAGCAACTGTTTGAGGGCTAACAATTCGTCAAAATTACTTTAGACAACCCTGCTTTAAAATCTAGACTACTTTGCCAATGCAATGGAATTTGGTCATCATAGTGTGCCTGCAACATCCATTATGTCTGACCACTGACCGGTTGTATCTTTTATCTCCAGTTGATTGAGTGTTAAGTGTTTTGGAGTGTATATGATCTGCACCAATGCTGCAGTATTGCTTGTGGGCTATGTTTAATGGCTCTCTCACACACTCTCCAACTAGTAGATGCATGTAGGTTAATTGGTGGATTTAGAGGCCGAGGGTGGAGGGGGAGTTGTTTGCCCATTGCGTATAGATCCAGAAAGGGTTATGGTGGGCCTACTGTGTTGTTACCCTCCTATGTAATGAAAGGGAGCTGTGCACACTCTCTGATTAATCCCTGCAGGAACTAAAGAATTACTCTCACAATTAAAGGACATGCTTTCTGTCCAATTTAGACTCTTTCTATTCTAACCACTCCCCTTAAAAAAAAAGATAAAAACAAAACAATCAGTTAGCCACAGCTTTGGAGATGTGTGCAAAACGGTCAATCTATGAGTGGTACAAACTCTGTTTTTGGAAGAGAAAAATACAAGAGGAAAGATATTTTGCATGTGCTAAAGTGGACTGAATATTTCTCTGAACAGTTTTAAATGTTCGTATATATATAACTAAGTACTATTAAAACTAAGTCCAAATGAACACAACAGAACCCAACTTCCAAGATCAGGGTGAAAAGCACAAAGTAAACAACAACCCCGTTTCACCTGCCAAGGGAGCTAATCTAAGATTCAGGACTTCAGCTCTTTTTCTTCTTTCTGTAGCTTTGGTTTGTCGAGGACTTTGTTGTGAGATTCAAGACTTATGTTTCTCTGTTTTCTGCCGAACGATTGTGCTTTGAAAGTCTTGGAGAGAAGTCGTTTTTCCTTGCGAACCACAGAGGCTGATCTGATGTGACATCAACAAGAGAGTCTGCCAACAGAACTTTAATAATAAGATGATTGCCGTATGAGTGTATGTCATTTAAACAGGCATTTGTTAGAAATCCTAAAAAAAGAAGTCTGTTTAATTATGGACAAAGTTCAACTATGATGCAATCTTGGTCTATTTTCTATTCCCATTTCTAAAACCTTTATTATTATATTCATTTATTATTTTGACTTGTTACATTCACCATATGTGGGAAAAGACACCTGATTTGAACAATGTTGTTTTGAAAACAGTCGAGGTTATTTTCCCGTGAAACCGAGACACTCATGTTTGTTTCCTAAGCAGGCCACCACAGACTTTGCCAAAGCCCTTTTTACTCCCCCCCTCTCTCTCTGCCTGGACCTCTTTCTCTCCTCCTCTTTCTCTCCTTTTCATTGTGTTTGTTGTTTTATGGAGGGGTTGATGTGGTCCAGATTGTTGCTGCCAACTGAGACTGTCTCACTTCACCTCCAAGCTTCTCGTCATTCAAAACAAACGGCCGCCGACAGTTACACAGAATCCAGTCTGTATGTTTTTTTTTTTTTCAGCTCTCCCTCACTTTACTTCTTTTACTTTTGAAACTTCCCTCTCTTGCTCTTAGTTTGCCTCCCCTCTCCCTCACTCCCCCCTTCCCCTGCCTCCTCTTGCTCCAGCAGGTCCGGACCACAGACACTCTCCCCACTCGTGTGAATGTGTCTGGGAAAAAGGGTGTATGTATGTGTCTCCATTGAGAACTTTTTTTTTTTTTTAAACAAAACTCTTTGTGAGAGAGGAGAGCAGTCCCCCCCCCGCGGTGCTGTGATTTGACTATCCAAACAGTCCGCTTCTGAGACATCCATCCTCCGGCAGGCTCCCGGGACAGCGCAGATTAACCTCTCAGACCCCTCGGACTCTGAACATCTAAGACGTCTCTCCATCTGAAGCAGCAGCCCCTGTAGAGCAGAGCAGCTGGAAGTCTCTACTCTCATTTCAAGAAGAGGAGAAGGAGGAGATCACGTCTGGATACATAGAGAAGAAGAGCAGAGGGGAGGCTCATCCGGGTTTTCGGGATCTTTCGGAAGGTAAGTCCTTGTCATGTCTGCTTGCTGTCTGCTGTTGTTAGTAACACCTTACCAAGTTTGTACCATTAAACACAAAGTTCAGGCAAACTCGGGCCCAAGTCAAAACTTTCTGTGCGCAACTGAAGCAAGAGGAATTTGTAGGCCATATTTGTGAATATGCACACAGCAGGAGTTTACAATGCAACCTGTTCAAACATCATGTTGCATCTCTTTGCTTAAACGCTCATTCTTTGCATTGAACTGTTTTACGATGTTGATCTTCTCGCTAAGACAACTCGTTTCACAAGGCATCCTGTGGTCGTACAACCCCGGCATCATTGCACAAGCTGTTTGTACGTTCTCCACTTTTGTGCCTCTTCTCTAAAGAGTCCGTTTGGGCAAACACTCCTCGGTCACCCCGAGTGAACTGACATGACAGTCCTGGCACTTTTATTCGTCATTGCCTTTTCTCGGGAATGACTAAAAAAGAAACAGCTTACGGAAAGGAGGAGACATGGTGATGAAATCCAACCTGGCATCTTTGATGACATCACTGCTATGTGTTTATCTTAAAAGGAGTTTTACTACCAAAAGGGAGTAAAACTATGGATATCTGAGCTGGGGACACACGCGGCATGCACGTTTTTTATTCACTGCGATCAGACAGATGTTCAGCACCTGAACGCTGCGCACATCAATCTCGTGTATGCAGATGACCTTTTCGATACGAAGCGGAGGATTTATTATGCTGGTATGCATCTGCTCCTTTCCCACGTGACTGTTTGGAATTTCCTTTGGAGCGCAGAGCTCTGGCTGTGGATTGAAGACAGCAGACAGATAATGGCACGCATGTCATACTTTTACCATCAACGGCCATACGTGCCAATCTCCGACACCAAGTACCTCTTAAGTCTCATTTTGAATTCTGCAAAATATTCAGGTTTAGCAAGGTTCAAACACTGTTATGCGTGAAAGCACATAACATCGGCTCATCATACGAAGAATGATTAGGGGAGTATGCTTTGAACAACATGACAAGAGAGCGAGAGAATTCTACCATTTACCTTTACCTGTCTTTCGTTATTGGCTTAATGTGTTCACTGCTTTTGTGATCAGGCCAACGCGATAACAGTAGTAGCTCGGCAACATTTGCTGGTGTTTTTGTGCCAAGGAACTGTTGAAGTGAGTTGAGGAGCTTCATTTTGAAGCTCTTTTAATAATTGCCCTTTGGTGTAATTTTTTTTGTGGCAGCTACGGTACAGTGTAGACATAAGACTCAAGTGATGCCCCGCTATTTTGTTGTTTACATTTAACCATTGTTTTTATTTATTAACTTCTCACAAGATTATAGAAGTTAAGAATAATAAAACAAACATTACCAGTACAGTCAGTAATAATGTTATGCCACCAACTATTTTAACTTATTTCCATTCATGTTTCCATATTCATAAATATGAATATCATGTACAGGATATAGTTTTCATCATTTGTGTTTCACGTAGGCCATAATATTCAGATTTTTCTCTTTGTGAGTCTTACAAAAGAAATGAGTGAGGTTGAATTACGAGTCCTCACCTTCTAGGATGTTTCTCAGTGTGCATCAAAATCCCGGTATGTATGCGCTCCTCTGATGCGGTCGGCCCCATTCCACCAAGTCGGTCCTAATCCTTCGTCATCAGCTGTTTCCTAGCCCTCGCCGCTTGCCACATGCCAGCCACTCTGAGAAAATGTGCTTCACATTACGACCATGTACAAAACATACCAGCAGCCTGATTCAGCTCGCAAAGTGCTCTGTCACGCTCACGTGTTAAAAAATATGGCTGATCCCCCTTCCCTTGTTAGCCGATCACTACTTAAGCTAGTGTGTAAAAAAAAAGGTTTATATTTCATTTTATTTATAATCAAATACCCCCCCCCGTGACTCATTCTGAGGTGGGCAGTTATAAGCTGATTCATTATTAATCACTACTTTTGAAGTGAGCTTGGCTCATCAGCCCTCAATTAGTCACCACTTCTTTAATGCTGCACTTAGAGACGTATTCGATAGGTATCTTCAATGAAGAGCACTAAGTGTTATTGGCATCTGGCGTCCTCCTTGTTTCCCTCCCACCTTATTGGCACAGCGCTGACAAGGCAGCTGCACCTCATTGAGCACGGCCTCTCCTGCAGGACACTGCGAGGGGGAAATGCTTTCATTATGAGTTACAAAACTGGAAGTTTGGAAGGAAATACTTCATGAAAGTACAAAGACAGCAGCATGTTTGCATGTACAAGTTAATATGCCGTCCACAACAAACCTTACATTTTTTGAGGTGGGTACATGTACAGCGGAAGTTATTTACCAATCTTTTTCAATTTGCTTACGATAACAGAGTGGTGGTGGGGGCCCAAAAAGAAAAAAAACGACACAATGGTAAAGACCCAAAAAATTGCATAAAAATCATGTGATTTGCACAATTTGATTTCATAAAAAAATCATAACGGAAAAACTATGCATTAGTTCTGACGCTTTTTCATTATTTTACTGTCTGCTATTGTGAGAATGCAAAATGGCGGCCTCATCCTGGCACTTCTGATCACAGTTCCCTCTGGTGTAATGCAACAAAACGTGTTTGTGTCTGGTGGCATTAACAGTAAAGACAGCTATATACACCTTTTGACATACAAACACATATCTATGTATCTTCACGACAATAATTTTTCATGTTATTCTGATATTAACCACCAAATATGAGTATTTTAGTTTGATGGAAGGATTTCTATCCATGGAAATAAATAGAGATCTCTTTATGCATTAGTCTACGTTACTAACGGCAGGGGTCTATTCATGCAGTGCAATCTGTAATCCAGGACGATCAAGAAAAACATCCTTTTGCTTTTCCGTGGTAAAAATATTCTGTACAGCACAGCACTTAAGTTAAAACAAGCCATCTGTATTACAGTCCAACAAGACTGTTGATCTGAGTGATTCCATTTTGGCCAGAACTGCACAAATAGTGGAACCAATTACTCATTTACTTGTCGCCCCCATTCTTATCAAGCTGGTGCTGTTTAAGAGGGAAAAGACTGGAATTTAGACAGTTGGCTTTAATTGTGTTCAGATGTTTTTGTTTTATTTTGAGGGGTGTGTGGGGGTGTGTAAGAGCCTATAGGGATCTGCAAATGTGTGTAGGCTGAGGGGATCGGACGCTTCAGTGTCAAAGAGGAAGGTGGGGTGATTACTACAACAATATTTTATATCCATCTATCCCCGTACGAACAGAAATAGTTTAAATCGTGGGTGGGATGTGTTTCACGTTCTGAAAAAAAAAAGACCCAAAAGACGGGCTGCTCGGAAACAGGCCCAGTTGGCGACAACATTAAGATCGACTGCTTAAGTAGAACCGGAACCTGAACATGTTTCAGTCTTTAATATTTTTTTTTTGTGCAGATAAAAAAAAGAAGTAAATCCATTAAAAGCATATCAAACGCCAGCCACATCCAAACCTGTCATTCTTTTCCACTGTTGGTCTTTAGGCAAGACCTCTTTATAGTGTCCCACCACTGCCACTACAAACACAGTTTACTGCTCAATTTGATGGAGGAAACCACAAAAACAGTTTCCAGAACATGTGTTGCCTGAGCATGTGAGCATGGTGGCTTTTGTTGCACAGGCAGTCACTCCGTCCAGCAGCTGATCTCAGCTTTAATTTTTTTTGGTCGACGTTGTTGCTAGATGTCATTTATTTTTCACGCAGAATCTGATTAAGCAAACTGTGAAAGCGTCAGTGTTGCTCCTAAATTACATGATACAAGCGGATTTTTGCTGATTGCGCTGTCAAATATCTTGTTACCAGAGATTCCTTGACTTGGATCATACTGTGGCCACTTGAGCATGTTATTCCTTTCTACTGTGTTTGGTGCTTGGTTTCAGATCAGTGAAAATCTATACATCCGCACAAGTCAATCACTAATTCAGCACATTGTGGAGCATTTACTGACAGTGTGTGACAATAGAAGACGTCTCTGCTCATGAATGATCTTTTGTTGTTACGTCTGCACAGTTTGCCTGTAAAAATGTGATGTAAATGATCAAGACAATTCGGTAAGTTCCATCTTATTTTATCTTCAACCCTGCAGTCACCCCATCAAGTTTTTTACGCTTTATGAAAAGAAATATCATTGAGTTACTACACCAACTTACTAATAAAGTTGGAAAAGATTACAAAAAACTATTGTCACAAGATTCATTAAACTTCATGTTTTGTTTTGCACCATGGCTAATGGGTTGATGTTACTACACATTTCATCATCAAACATAGATTTAGTAAAAAAATATTTTTCAAAGGTAGTGCAATAACTAGCATACATTTAATATCTATTAGAAATGTACAGTGCTTATATTCACCCATTATGCACTGATACTATTTTGTACATACCAATTGTACTTTACTGGCCTGACAGTTACAGTCTGGGTACGAGCCATGTCAGCCATATGTAAATACGTAAAGGTAAACCTGAGTGACCACACTTTAAGATTACTGCAAATTATGCTCATCTTGGCCAACAACGGCCCTGGTGTTTCAACCCACACTTCTGTCATGAAGCCGTTGAATGGAAGTTCAAGTAGAGAGAAGTTCACTTAAATTACCGCTTCACTTGTCCTTTTGTAGTTTTATTTTAACTTTGGTAGTCTCCAGAAGTCTTGTATTGGTTTTTTTCCTCACTCTATTTTGTAGTTGACACACAAAGGTTCCGACTTGTTCAATATATCTACCAAACTCCAAGTTATTTTTTCTTCTCTTTTTTTCTTCTTCCAAACTCCTTCTAAATAGTTCCTCTAGTGTTAAGACTAAGAACCCCCACAACTGAAACGCCTTGTTACAGGTCACATTGCAGTGAAATAATAACAACAAGCACATTGTTGGATATTCAAATATGATAAGGTATTGTTTGCTCAAATGTTGTCATATTTGAGTAAAACCTAAGCCATGTCAACAATAAGATTTATTTGCAATATTCTGCCATACAAATGTTTTGATAAGCCGTTTAATCAAACTACCTAAAACCCATATAAACTAAAACCTCTGCCTAAATTGTGTACTCACACTCAACTATGGTGTTGAATGACAAATTTAGAGAGAGAAAATACTGCATGCGTCTTGGAGGTGAGTCTCTTCACATAAAAGTTAATCCCTGATTTTGCAGTGTTCTGCCAAGGGAACAGGAGGTTGGCCTCAGGGGGATTTTGGCTGGGTGATAAACATGGAGCTTTGTTTGAACAAAGACGCAGCGGGTCATTATTTTCCCACAGCACAAGCCAGTTTACTTTTGTTGAATCATCTAATCGCCAAATAAGACTTTAGCGAAGGGAATGACTTGTGAATGTATTCTTCAATAGTGATTTCATTTATATTTGAGCGGGATTGCTCGCTTCCGATTGATGGATGTTTATTTTCAAGATTGACACTTCCTGTGAGAATAGACATCTGTATGTGATTGCGTGATGTGGTATTTCCCATATACGGATGTTTGTATGTTGTGCACTTGTGTTGTCATCATGTTCTCAGAGCATGTTCATGAAAGATGATTTTTTTACATTACATGCGTTTAGTCCACCAACTGTCTGCATAAGTTTCTGGTTAGTGGTCTTGTTGGTCTGCTGTCTCATTGATGCATCACAGACTCACACCCACTCAAGGTCAGGAAAGATTCCCGGACAGGAAGTGCAATCCCTCCAGCTGTGGCTCACAAGCCTTTTTGGAATTTTCTTTTCTGAGAATAAATCAACTGCTCTTCCAAACAGATTGACTTAAGGCTTCTTAACAGTGTAGTGTAGCTCTCACAAATGGACGTCTTATTGCCAAATGTTTGTGTTAGACTCCATTAATGGAGCTGTACTTAATAATCTGGCAAGTGTATATGAAGTGAAACTAATTCTTCTATTTTTAAAGTGCAATATTAAACCCCCCTAGGGACACACACGAGCAAACATTTGGCAGAAAATATGATTCGGCAAGCAGTTCCCACCTCATCACACACTTCTTTATCATTGCCAGATGTTCAAATCAAAGACACAGCAACAATGCGTGGAGATGAGCCCAGAGGTGGGATTACAAGTCGCTGGGGGACGCAAGTACACACTCATGAGGCCGCGTGGGCCGAGTGCTTCTCACTGCGGTTGATTTTAGCATCCTCCCTCCTTGACCGGCGACACTTTGAGTGGAGCTGCTCTTGTTTATGGAGAGCGGGAAGGGTCACCCTGTCACTAAATTCCCAGCACCTCTGAGAAATCATGCACTGCAGGATAACAGTTCATTCGTCATGGTGATTATTGTACCGTCGCTTTAATAAACACCAACTTTGTCAGACCTCCAGGCTTGTAATGCGTACAAGATTTTCCATTCTGTAAATATGTCCAAATCACTTTTGAGCAAACTGTCTACCTTGACTGAAGAAATCTCCTGTATTTGCTTTGATTTTATTATTTAGATGCACTGAGAAATAAAGAAAATTGTGGGACTGATTATCTATACTTACAAAAGGTTCTTGCTGAATAGTTAAAAAAAAATCTGACATCAAGTTCCAAGAGAACTTTGGTTCATTTCAGTTGCTGAAATCAATAGTGAAAACAAAATCTAGCAAGAAATCATTATCTTTCAGCCTTTGGCTATAGTATGTGCACATCACCATCAGAAAATCTATTGCAATCTGACATACAAGTACAGTTGCACACTTTTGTGCACATGAAGATTTCTTTCATTTCACCACCGAATACTTTTAAGACCTTCGACAATATATTGTCGACAATATATTGCCAAATTCAGAGTCTGTTTGTACCACACTCTGAGAAAAAGACGTTAATGGGTTCAAGCATGAAAGAAGCTTGGTAGTTCTGATTAAAACCACCATTGTATATTGCCCCGGGACACTAGTTACACTTCTCACCCCTAACATTCTATTACAAATTTTAAAGCCAAGGGCTTCTTCATTAAAATGCTCCATTGAGGCCTTTCCAAACTTGTTTTCACACAATCTATTTTGTTCTGCCGATCATGTTCCACGTCGAGGGTCATTTCCATAGATCAGCAGAACTGGGTCATGTTTCGAAACATGGCACAACTTCCAAGTAGATATTTAATACGTCAAACTTTGTCACAAAGCCGTAAACTCACGGCTGGGCTTGTTTTAATGAGACGTGGCATCACCTAGTGACTTGTTGCTGACACTCGGCTCAAGCTCGTTGTCACGTGTAGCTGTCACCACTCAGAAGCCATAAGCACTAGTGCATGACTCCCTCAGTGGCTGCCACCCCTCTTTGGGCCTCCTCCCGTCCCAAAGAGGGTGAGTGTGACCCCTCCGTTTTCGTCATCATCACCAGCAGGGTCCCAAGTGTATCAGCGATCCTGGGAAAGTTTTAGAGGGATACTGTGGGAATGTGAGCCACACACACCAGTGACAAAAAGGGGGAGAGGGGGAGAAGTATTGTGTGTGTGTGTTTCTGTAAACATGTAATACAGCATATGCGTTCCCTGGCATACAAGCCATGTGTGTGTTAAAAACAACAGCAAAAAGTCTCCCTCTGTTACTCTTTCACCTATTTTTATTAGAAGCAGGAGGCGGGACAGGAAATGGACCAGTCATGTCTTTGGATCAACTCGAGTGCTTTTCATTTGCCCGAGCGGAAGTGCCGATAGCAACTTATTTGAAGAGACAGCAAACTGACTATATATATTTTTTTATTTTTGACTTTAGATTTTCTTTCCGCCAGAGATTTCTAAAATAAATAATTTTGAATCAGATTATCAACTAGCAGATGTGTCAAGATACTGGAACGTCACATCGTGTGTGTGTGTGTGCGTGTGTGTGTGTGTGTGTGTGTGTCCAGCCACTCCTCCCTGTCATCTGCTCCCGATTGTGCCTTCCTCACCTGCCTCAATATCCTTGATTATCAAACATATTCTAAGTTATGCCTCATTCTGTCTCATCAGTAGGCTTTCACTGGCTACGTTTACATGGTTAAATATTTCTTTGATCCGATCAGAGTTTAGATTTAATTTATGATGGGCTGCACTGTTCTCGTTGTCGCTAAACAGTGATTGATTTGATTAGGAATTGGGTGTGTATGCGTCGTCACACTTTCAATGGGAACAAATTGCACCACGAGTGTGAGTAAATTTTCCGTTTGCAGAGTTTGTTGTCCAAGTTGTTCAAATAAATCAATTAGGACTAAAAGCATGTTATTAAATTGGAAATATTTCAGCAGTTGGTTTCAATTTTAAAGGTGGAAACAAAATTTTCCATGCGAAACTATCCCATTTAATGAATCATCCAAGTGTATTAGATGTTTTGATAAAGTTCCCATTTTTTCCCCAATGGTTCCCTCCTTCGCTTCCTCCTCCACCCTCGCTCTTCCCAAGGCGCTCTCTTCCGCCCTCTCTCTTTCCCACCCTGCTGCCTACATGCTAGCAGTGATGCATCCTTAACTGTTTCCAGACGTCTGTGTTCTGCAGGCCTTGAGCCCAAACAAGACAACAACCCCCTGTCCCCTCCCCTCTTCCTGCGACTTCACACTTTGGGACTTTGAGTGCTCCAAAGTGGGGATATAATGGTGGTCATCATAACTAGAATCACCTCAACGGACAAACGTCAGCGTCCAATTCAGACAAAAGTCAATGTCCAATTCATGAATTGAGCTTTGCAGTCCAGAAGCTGTTCATGTCTAAGGACACTGCAAAAGGCTTTCAGGTTGCTCTTGCGTCAACAGCTTATGTGAATGCCCTCCATTTCCCTTTTGTTGAATGCCCCACCAATTAATGGCTCAGCGTGGTGCGAGAATAACTCGGACGCAACATTGTTGTCAGCGGGCATGTTACAAAGACGCACACAGTTTGTTGGTGGTCAAAATTTTGGTGCTCTGCCACAAAAAAGGAGGTAGACATTGGCACACTGTTCTGGAGCAGCGAGGCATCAAACACCATCAGCGACAGACAGACTCTTATAAAACTCCTCAAATCGACACAAATAAGGCAACGAATATTTTGTCTCTCCTCTGACTGAAAGCAGATGGCCTTGACACGCATCTCAAACTGAATTTAACCAAATGGATTTCATGAGGGCAAAAAGCCATCCATCATGATAGAAAGGTCAAATGGAAAGAAGTTGTTGTATGCTAATTGGGGTGAACACAAACCAGATTTTCCTGCTGTTTTTTTTGTCTTATTTCAAATGAATGATTTATGGGCAAAGTAACTGGTTTACATTTTTAAGTCTGTCTCAGTTGAGGGTGTGTATGCTGGAGGTGATTTATGACTGTGTACAAACAATGAAGAGTATTGCATTAAAAGATCTTATCTGCTTGTCTGCAGAACGTGAGCAGCTCCACTATGAGGAGTGTGACCGTCATCACTCTCCATTTAGCAGTCACAGGTGAGAACGCAGAAAAATGAAAGCGGGGACAGCCAGACAGCCGCAGAGCATCACAACGTGATGCCAAAAACAAAATACAAAAGCCAAGTTGATATTTTTTACAGTTACTAACTTTAGAAACATGGAAAACCTGTTGTTTCTGCAGATTTTACTCAATGTCATATGTCATACAGCAATGATACCAGATATCAACTTTATTTTCAGTTATCACAAATTGCCCTGCATGCTTTTTTCACTTGCTCCAAATTTGATGCGACCTACTGCCCAGTGTTCTCAAATGCGGCCTCTTTGTGTGTGTGCGCGTGATTAATGTCAAACACGACGGATGCATCCCAGCTCACCTCTTTCCGCTTCAAGACATCTGTCATTGATGAGGCGTCGTCATCTCCTCACTTAGCCGCTCCGCACAATTCTTATCCGTCAACATCGTAAGACAGGACAGGATCTGGCATGTCGTGTTGATTTAACCTTTGGCCCTGTGCCGCTGCCTCCTGGTCTCCTTGACCTCCAACCTGACCCTTCCCCTTGTTGTGTCAACCGCAGTTCTTCTGTGTCTCTGCGGTGACGTGAGCTGCCTGGAAATCACGCCACATGACGGCCAGCTCGTCCTGACTGCGGGCTCTTCTCTCACGCTCACCTGCAGGGGCTCAGGGGAGACCACCTGGGAGTTCAAGAGGGATGATGTTCCTTATTTCCAGGTGGAACAGGGGCAAAGTGGAGTGCAGAGCCACCAAATTGTGCCAAATGGCATCCGATCCAGTGTTTTGAACCTGTGGAACGTAAGCTGGAAGCACACTGGGGTGTATCAGTGCATTGATCGGCACACTGGAGAAAAGAAGGAGGTGGATGTGTTTGTCCCAGGTTTGGAGAGCATTCTTTGATCCCCAGCTGAATTTGCATGTTTACGAGAATCCAACACTGTGACTTTTCCCGCCCGCAGACCCCCAGGTATGGTTTGTTGAAAGCGCTCACGGCATGCTGACCAAGACCAGTGAGCTGACCACCATCCCATGTGTGGTCAGCGATCCCAAGATCAACGTCTCCCTCTACGAGAAGGAAACTGACCTCCCAATCAAGGGCCGCTATGTCCCCAGTGAGGGGTACACTGCAGCCCTAGAGGACAGAACGTACGTGTGTCGCGGAAAGATGAACGGCGAGGTCAAAGAGTCCCAGGCTTTCTACGTTATCAGTATCTTCGGTGGGTATTATCTTTGCCAACCAATTAGTGCAGGTGTAAGTGTTGTGGTTGTTCAATTCACTCATTGAATGCCGGTATCGCCACTTCTCCCCCTCAGTCCCGGAGGCCATCGACGCCTACGTCAACGCGTCAAAGACGGTGCTGAAACTAGGCGAGCCGCTGACGGTCAACTGCACCGTGCACGGAGCCGAGCTGGTCTTTTTTAAGTGGGACGTCCCCAACAAGGAGGTGAGTAGGAAGCAGGCAGAACGAGCTTTTGTTCGTCGTTCCCCCTCGCCATCATCACTCTCAAGACTTTATAACCAAATTGCATCAAGATGTGAAAACACATGTACCTGCTATTCTGCTGCAGTGGTGGGAAGTAGCTAAAGTACAAATACCTTTAGATAGTTGTACTTTTACTCCCTACGTTTGAAAAATATTTGTACTTTCTGCTCTTTTTACAAAAATATCTGTATTTCTACCCAGAATATGAGTACTTTTGCCACCTGTATCTTTTTGTTACCTGTGATGTGCTATCATCCTTGATGCCAATAGTGCCTTTTCTCAGTGACCCCAGGAGTGCTGCTGTTTAACCACAGTCCTAATAAAATGTCTCCTCCAGGCTAATGATGTGGAACCACTAACTGACGTTCTGTCAGCCATGAACATGAGATCCTGCCTCATCTTCCCTCAAACTAGGCTGGCCCACAGCGGAAACTATGTGTGCCATGTTCACGAGGGTGTCCAGGACCAGACGGCCTCCGCCAGTGTCAACATCACAGTCCTCGGTCAGACACACACACACACACGCACGCACACGCGCACACACGCACACACAGATAATAAACTCACGCAGTACAGATTGTTATTGTGGCTCACCAACCAAGGAGAGTGCCTATTATGTGAACTTTATGCAAGTCCAGCCAAGAAGGAAGTTTATTTTAGAATAAATTAATATCTACTGTATTTATTTAGGTTACTGAAAAAGTGAAAGTGCGAAATAAACCTTGGACACTGCATTCATGCACATGGGGTCACACATGGGAACATATACTGTATACTAACCCAGAAAAAAAAACTGTCTTCAAGCAAATGTGACAATGAAAGATCACATTTTTATACTGTGCTATTTGGAAAATAAATATCATTTATTGATATTATTACCACCAGTATTAGTACTTTAGCTTAGCGTGTGACGTTTGGCAGCAAGTTTTCATGGCTGATTGTTGGCCACCCATGAAAACAATGAACAACAATGAAAACTTGCAACAGCTAATCACAATGCACATGAACTTCCAACAACAACAACGGCAACAACAACAAACATGGCCTGTCCAATGCCAGGCCATACTAATATACTTCGTTTTGCAATAACAATACCTATGAAATGAAAAAGCCAAGCGTGCGAAAATATACAAATGCAGTCACTGAGCTGGAGCGGCTAGTCTGTTTCCTCCTTGACAATTCTACTTTGCTGTTTGTGGTTTAACGGAGAAAAAAAAAGCCCAGTACAGTATCTATGGCGCATTGTTTCTTGAAAAGAATACTTGGGGTCACAGTTTTTCCATTGCATCAAGTTGGTTATGTGCGGCACGGTCAAACGTCGAGTGTTCAGCAGAGGGAGTCGCAGACTGTATCTTTTTGTTTTTGCACGTGGTGTGTGGGGGGCCCAAATCCCGTGTGAGGAGCTTCTCGAGAACTACTAAACTCGTCTCGCTGCCTTCTGGGCGTTAGTGGTTGCTTATTCTATCTGCAGTGAGGTGTGTCATGTTTATGAGATCTTCAAAAAACTTGAACCTCCATGCTCCACGGTACTGCCGGTCATCGTGAGTTTTTCTTCCATGGGAAGCAGAGGTAGTGAATGCCTTGCTCAATCTTTACACCCAGGAAAGTCAGCTAAATAGACTAGATCTAGATCCACTCATCCACTCGGTATGAATAACTGTTTCAGCAATATATTCATTTTAAAGATTGTGTGGCTAATGATTGTGGAAACATCTTCCCTCAGAACGAGGCTTTGTGGCCTTACGACCGGCTGAGAATCGTCACATTTCGGCCCGGCTGCAGGAGAACGTTGAGCTGAAGGTGGAGGTGGAGGCTTACCCTCCCCCTCAGGTTAGCTGGAGCAAAGACGGCACTGCCATCAAAGGAGACAAAATCATCATGTACAGACAGGAGCATGAGATCAGGTAGAACCACATGGATTAAGCAAAGATTAGACATTTAAGTAATTAGCACTGAAGCTTCCTCAGAAGAGGAGCCTCCAGAGACAACTAGTTCTTGTCAGTCATCAGAAGATAAGGCTGAGTGTAACATAATATCCTTTGATGGTGGGTGGGGTTTATACCACAACCATAAACACAGGAAACATAAACAAGTCTTGGCACTAAAGCATTTCTATAATTTAAAGAATTGGGCAAGAAGAAAAAATGACCCAAAAAAGTTTAAGTAAAAATATTTATATTTATTTACACCCAAGTATCATTTAAGGGGGATTAGCAGAAAATTAAACTATGAGTGACTCGTACCAACTGACAACTGATGCTTAACCAGTAGAGGGCACTACATTACTGTGATCTACTCTGCCTATCTTCATGAATGTGTATGTGTACTTTATACAAGAGATTTAGTTTGATAACTTTGAATGACGTTTTACTCTTAAAATGATTCCGTATTCCTCTCAGATATGTCAGCATCCTCACGTTGGTGCGGGTGAGGCCAGAGCAGAGGGGGCTCTACACTGCCCGGGTCACCAATGGAGATGACTCCAAGGAAGTCACTTTTGACCTGGAAGTCCAAGGTGAAATTCTTTGAAAAAGGCCATTGGAATTGTGAGTCGATTGCATAAGAAGGGAGGTTGGTAACCAAAAACAAAAACGATATTAATTGCTTTGCATCCAAGAGAAATGTATTAATCATTTTTTATGACATGCTTGGAGGCCACTGGAAAAGTTGGAACCCCAGGCAATACAACTTAAGCAATTCAAAATCATTATTTATATAACAGCATGACAGAAACATAAAAATCTAATCAAATATCAAACTCAACAGAAATATTGATTACAATGGTCAACAAATAGAGGCTGAAATTTGACTGGACAAAATAACATCTGCTTCTAATGGAAGCAGTGCAGCCATACCACCAAATCGATACTAGAATGTCAGTAACTGAGTTAATACATTTAAAATTTTACAAAACAAATATTAATGTTAGGTTGTAAATGTAAGTCTGCACTTCTGGTACTCTTTAGACCATCACTGAGTGCAACCAAGATTACTAAGCCTGTGTTTGTGTATGTGTGTGTGTTTATGTAGTTCCCTCTCAGATAAAAGATCTGACTGACCTCCACCTTCCTGGGAAGAGACACCTTGTGACCTGTTTAGCTGAGGGGGTCCCGACCCCGACCATACAGTGGTACAGCTGTGACAGCATGCTCAAGTAGGCCAATGACTACGAGGGAGCAAAACACTCGTCTTTGCCCCCAATGTAAAGTTATTTTGTTCCACAGGTGCGACAACAAGACTACAATATGGCAACCGCTGGCACCAGAAACAGAAGTGCTGAGCATTCAGACCAACGTCACTCACAGCGAGAGCCGTAAAACCAGTCAGGTGTGGAGCCGTCTGACCTTCCACAAGCCGCAGCAGGTCACAGTTCGTTGTGAAACCAGCAACCAGGCAGGGAAGGTGGACAGAAGAGACGTCAAACTGGTATCCAGCAGTAGGTGTCTCATTTTGACTTGTCCAGTAAGCACGGCGGATGCAGTGGTTAGCGTGTCTGCCTCAGATTCAGGAGCTGCCGAGTGACCACCTCGGTTATAGAATGCAGCAACCATATAGAATGCAGTGAAATCTCCGGGACTTATGAATACACATTATTAATGCAAAGAAACATTGAGCAAAAAATATTCCAAAGTCACGTAAACCTTTGGGAACCTGCTGCACTTAAACCTAAATATCTCTAAATAATGTCATTGCTAATGCATGTACTGAAGGCAAGGTACACTTTATTGTTTTGTAATGTTAAATTGACGACTGTCATTACAACAAGACATGATATCTTTTAGCCAGTAATGTACTCTGCTGCAGACTTATTACATCAATTGAGCCTTAACTCAAGGAAAACAAAACATGCTGTTAAATGAGGGGGAGCTAAACAAATATTTGGCAGCTTGTTGTTAAAAGCTTCAGTTCTCAAGAATCATTGAGGTCGAGTTTATGTTTTAGTTATATTGTATTAAGTTGTAAATATCTGGTGCATAAATACTGTATGTTATCACACTTCTTTCTTACGCTAACATTCCTTAACTTTACATAATGGCTATAGCCATGACTCGCTGTGTTCGGAGACAACATATTCTGTGTGGGAGAAAAAAACAAAGACAAAAGATAGAAGTACTGATTCAACTCATTTAGTTAAGTAAAAATTAAAAAACAGTACAGACTCTGAAATATACTTGCGTAAAAAATTACAAAGTTGATGAGTGACCAGGGTTCATATGTGTCATTTTTCCACAGTGATTCTACAATTGTGCAAAAATGTCATAAAGTAATGGAAGGCAAAAATAGGAATGAATTTCTATTGTTTACTACTATGTGCTCTTAGTACTACTAGCAACATTATAAAATTCTACCATTTGAGATCTAGCACTTCAATTGGACGCAGATGTCAACTACTGCTTACTAGAAACATCTACTAGTCAAGTGTCATCTTGTAATTTCTCTAGTGTGCAGAAATCCAGTTATCCAGCAGTGGAAGGCAGTAGTGGACAAAACATCACTAGCACGGCATGGAATAAATGCTGAAAGGGCATTCCATTAGACTCTAATGATTAGAGCTTGTGTACATGTCATGTGCTCCTTTTCTGTTGCAGCTCTCTTCTCCCAGGTGGCAATATTGGCAGCAGTCCTTGCCTTGGTGGTCATCATCATCCTGTCCATCATCATTCTCATCGCCGTGTGGAGGAAGGTGAGACACAAACTCAAGCGACTTCCTGTGCTGATGTTACACGTCACGGCAGAGTCAGTCTCACAATTGTTTGTGCGTGTGTGTGGTCAGAAACCTCGCTACGAGATTCGCTGGAAGGTGATTGAGTCTGTGAGCCAGGATGGTCATGAGTACATCTATGTGGACCCCATCCACTTGCCCTATGACCTCACCTGGGAGATGCCCAGAGACAACCTGGTGCTGGGTGAGTCCTCCACAGGCAGAGGCCGATTGTGTGACGTTGATTTTTACTCATAAACTAGACTTGATTGTGATATTATATCACCTCAATATTATATTTATTCATCATTTTGTCCTTTTTTAATAAATAAATAAATAAATAAATAAATAAATAAATAAATAAATAAATAAATAAATAAATAAATAAATAAATAAATAAATAAATAAATAAATAAATAAATAAATAAATAAATAAATAAATAAATAAATAAATAAATAAATAAATAAAGTCTGTTTAATTATAGCTAGAATGATAACTTTAGAAAATGCACTGCTTTGTCTTTTTTGATTAATTATGAAATATATGAGGCGGCTTGGTGGAGCACTGGTCAGCACGTCCACCTCACAGTTAGGAGGGTGCTGGTTCGATTCCACCTCCGACTCTCCCTGTGTGGAGTTTGTATGTTCTCCTCGTGCCCACGTGGGTTTTCTCCGGGCTCTCCTCTTTCCTCCCACATCCCAAAAACATGCTTGCTATGCCAATTGAGCACTCTACATTGCCCCTAGGTGTGAGTGCGAGTGCAAATGGTTGCTTGTCTCTGTGTGCACTGCGATTGGCTGGCAACCGGTTCAGGTTGTCCCCCGCCTACTGCCCGATGACTGCTGGGATAGGCACATGGATGGTAGCTTACCTAAACCTTAGCCCTAGCTCTAACCCTAACCCTAACTCTAACCCTAACCCTAGGACTAACCCTAGCTCTAACCCTAGCTCTAACCCTAACCCTAGCTCAAACCCTGTGAGCATAGTCATTATTTTAGCAAAGTATTTTGTATTCATTTTTCAACATTATACATAGGACATGAAAATTGTAATGAGAATAATAAGTTTAATTCATATAGTGCCTTTCTAGGGACTTAAAAATTGGAACAGAATATTACATATGGAAGAAATGTTCTCTGTATTACATGTGTACAATCAAAACAGGAGTTGAAATGGGTGCCATTTTAAAAGTAATACAAATTTACAGGCACAAGACTCCAATAATATGTAGATTCTTCTGACAACATGTTCTGAGTCTCTAATGATCTTTTCTTTGTGTTTCAGGTCGCACACTTGGATCGGGAGCTTTTGGCAGGGTGGTTGAAGCCACTGCCTATGGTCTCGCTCATTCTCAGTCCAGCACAAAAGTGGCCGTGAAAATGCTGAAATGTAAGACGCATATAGAAAATATCAGGCTGGAGTCGGGCTTGTCCCGCGCTCTCGACTGAGCTTTTGTTTGCTTTGCTTCTACATTCAACTACCAAGCCACTGAGTAGTAGTGTGCGCTTTCACTGTCCTGTTCCAAAATCAAAAGCTGAATGTCTTTCACTTTCCGCTTTCTTCCAGCAACAGCCAGAAGGAGTGAGACTCAAGCCCTGATGTCGGAGCTGAAAATTATGAGTCACCTTGGTCCCCATCTCAACGTTGTCAACTTACTGGGAGCCTGCACCAAGCATGGTGGGCAGCATGTTGAATGTCTAGGCTACACCTAGACGAGGACTAAATAATTTTGATTGGCTGGGCTCATATCCTGGGAGCTATGCAAATACCTATTTTGGAATCTTGCACCCCCTTTGCAGAAGTTCCAGAAATTTCAGCAAATCAAAACACAATATACATTTGTTTTTGTGGTTTCCCGATTAAAGAACAGCAAGCAAAGTGACCAACAATTTTAATTTCTGAAGCATTGAGACCGCATTGAATCAGACCTCTCGCTTGTTAAATTCTTTCTCCAAGTCGCTCTCTTTTCTCTCGTGTGACAACATGAGTTCAAATTTCACGCAAAAGAATAAAAAATGAGACGATGTCATGGTGGCATGTGTTTTTCCTAAATCTAATTTCACTAGCCTTTAGCCAAGGATGATTTAATTTATTTGGCATTCGTATTATTTTGCATATTCATCTAAACAATCAGTACAAATTTCTTGCATATCAAGAAGTATTTAGCTTGACCGTCTAACTGGATGAGTTTCTACACTATGCTCAAACTTACCAATTATTCAAATAATTGATACTTTACACAACCTGGTTTAGTTTAATATGGGGCATATTTCTGAAATAATGTATCTTTTTTACATCTGTCTAATTTATGACATAGCCATCGTCCAAAGAAAACTGATCTGATCTTATCCTTCCCTCTTTTATTGACCATTCAGGTCCTCTGTACCTGGTGACTGAGTACTGTCGCTATGGCGACTTGGTGGACTACTTGCACAGAAACAAGCACACCTTCTTGCAGTATTTTGCAGAGAAGAACCAAGAAGAAGACTACCTGATCTCGAGGGGAAACAGTCCACTCAGTCAAGGGAAAGGGTGAGGAAGGAACTTTTTGGTAAAACTATATGTGCGGGGGCATTAGAACCCTGATCATGTCGTCCTCTCCCCGCAGCTACGTGTCATTTGGAAGCGAGAGCGATGGAGGTTACATGGACATGAGCAAAGACGAGCCTTCCATCTACGTTCCCATGCAGGAGCAGATGGACTCTGTCAAGTATGCCGACATCCAGCCATCTCCGTATGAGTCCACCTACCAGCAAGACCTCTACCAGGAACAAGGTCTGGATGGAGAAATGTGTGTCTTCTGTCTTCAGTTTACAAGAATTCCTTTTCACTGCTTTTGCCATATGCGATGCAGCCGTCCACATATCTCCAGACAAATGGAGGAATGCGCTTAAAATAGACACTGCTGAAACACACATTGCACTCAGCCACTACTAAAATGCACACACTCAATCTTGACACATCAGCTCCACTAGGTTCCTCTAGCAGTGATTTTCACTCTTCATCATGTTTATCTGCTCACCCTCTCCTGTGGTCCAACTCATCTATAGTTGGCAGCAGACTAGACCTGGTCATCAGCGACTCGTCCACACTCACCTATGATGACCTGCTGGGTTTCAGCTTCCAAGTGGCTAAGGGCATGGAGTTCCTGGCTTCCAAGAATGTAGGACATTGACAAAAATGACTTTCTGAATGAGACATCAATAATAAACACGAGAGTTAGGGCATGCGTTGAAGAATTAAAGCAGATAAATGTTACTAGAATTGGTTCATTTTGTTTTATTGTTTGTTGTATTGGCTTTGCACCCATGCAGTGTGTTCATCGTGACCTCGCCGCCAGGAATGTATTGATCTGTGAGGGCAAACTGGTGAAGATCTGTGACTTTGGACTGGCCAGAGACATCATGCATGACTCCAACTACATCTCCAAAGGCAGCGTGAGTAGGAAATAGATGAACCGATAATGTCATCTTCTCGGTCAATTTCTTTTGTAATTTTTGACAGGGTGCAATATTTTACAGAAAGTAACATGTAGGGATGCTTGTTCATCAAGTTCACGTTTTCCACAATTCAAACATTGTACATTGGGACATTCTATTATTTAAACAATCTGTTTGTTCATTCATTTAAATCCATTTAGACCTTCCTGCCCCTCAAGTGGATGGCACCAGAAAGTATTTTCCACAATCTCTACACAACATTGAGCGATGTGTGGTCTTACGGCATTCTTCTCTGGGAGATTTTCACACTGGGTAAGTCCACACACGCATTGTTCACACTAAATCGATCATGAGAGGGGTTTATTTATTGAGATCTAAAAAAGGAAGCAACTTGTACTGTAAATGATGAACTCTGCAATGCATTAATCTGACACTTGGTTAGGAAATAGCAACATATTACATGAAGTGTTGCTGAAAAAGGTAGGCGATGTTCATTTGAACTCTCAAGCAAACTCTAAACATTGCAGGTCTGTGTTTTTCTTAAAAAGGAGAGTAATAATGCCAAGGCCAGCTGTAATTATTTTTACTTATTTTCCAAGACAAAGTCAGATGAAATCTCATTAGTTAGGCTTTAAAATTAGCACCCAATTGCATTGGATATGGTCAGTTTATTTATATGTTTTTAGCTTTTTGAATGTTTTTTTTAAATAAGCGTGAAATAAAGGGGACATTTTAGAGATCTGTACATAGCATGTGAAGGACTAAGCCCCTAAGACATTACAAAAATAAACTGAGGCTCTGTGACTTGGTAACCCAACATTCTGTCCTTTTTTTTTTTTATTATTATTTATGTCTTCATATTTTCTTGAAGGGAATTAAAACAATTTTTGACATTTAACTTACATATCTATGTAATTTAGAATGTCAAGGTTTTCAGTCCCTTTGTTACTGTTTATTTCAAACTGTCTAGGTCATAGTTTCTGAAGCAATCTGCACACTTTCCACAGGAGGAACCCCATACCCCGACCTGCCTATGAATGAGATGTTCTACAGCGCCCTGAAGAGAGGCTACAGAATGGCCAAACCTGCTCACGCCTCTGATGAAGTGTAAGTAAGCTAAGTGGAACTATCACCCCAGGGTCAATATGAACTCTATTGTTAAAAGAAGGAAAACACACAAAGCTTTGTTTAAATTTCAGCTATGAGATCATGAAAAAGTGCTGGGACGAGAAGTTTGAGAAGAGACCCGAGTTCTCCTTCCTCGTTCATTGCATGGGCAACATGCTGACTGAAAGCTACAAAAAGGTATTTTATTACACTCATTATTCACTTTGCCTCTTTGTGCAGCGATTGTTATTTTTAAAGTGCGCTATGAAACAATGATATGTCAACGTGAGCTGCATTTCTCTCATTGCACTCATTTCAACATTATATGAACATATTTGTCCTCAGATTGCATTCTACTACACTGAGACATCAATCTGAATTTGATGTATTGTTCCACCCTGTGTTCAAAGAGCTTTCCATAAACACAATAGTATGTGCAGTAAAAAATGTATGGTAAAGGTCAGTGGATGCAGGAGGAGTTGATCAATCAGTTACGTCTTTTCAACAGAGATACAGCCAAGTCAGTGACAACTTCCTGAAGAGTGACCACCCAGCTGTGGCTCGCACAAAGCCACGCCTCACCTCCCCTTTTGCAGAAGCCAACTCCACGTTAAGCCCCTCCTCACCCTTCACCGTTTCCCATCCTCCGGAGCCTCGCGGTTGGCACTCAAACTCGCAGGAGGCCGTGCCTTCGTACAACGACTACATCATACCCATCCCGGACCCCAAGCCGGAAGATGCTTTCGCTGACATGGGGTCGGAAAGCCCAGCGAGGTAGTAAACTAGTGGTGTTAGGATCCAGTTTGCACATGTGCACCAAATGTTGCATTTATGTTTCTCCCCATGACACACCCGCACATCCAGATGTTAGGTTGAGACAATAGCGGAATTGTGCATGGTAAACGTCACTCGTATCACAGAGATGAACATGAAGCCAAGTACAATTGCCTTCGGTGGCCAAATAAATTATTGAAGTTTTCAGGGGGCTGTTCATTTTTTTTATTACTAGATCAACCCTGAGAGAAAAGTCAGTCAAAAGAGGAGGGTGTGGGAGCAAGGAACACCATGACATAATCCACAAATCAAACAGCTGTTTCCAAAATCAAATTTTCAACTTTTACACTTACTTAGCCTTCGTCATGTCTACTCTTTGTCATGCTCATGAAATAGATCAAGTGACTGTGAGGAAAGAGCTGGAATATTTGGAATCACAAAAGCTGACTGGGCTTTAGGTTTTCGGTTGGTGGAGGTCCTCCAGGAATAAGAAATAAATAAAGGCTCTTGTGCGTTTGGCTCAAAACCAGAATTGGAGCACGGGTGTCAAATTCAAGGCCCCTGAATAAAGTGTGTCCTTTTTATGTTTCTTGCAAAATTGATTTGTTGGATTTGGGCAAAAAATCTTCAGAAATTGCTATTCTTAATCACTTTCTGCACCAAATCTACTGTCTATGTCAACAACATATCATGGCAGAGTTTTTCACTAGATTGTAAATAACTTGTGCATCCCCTTTTTGTGACATGATGGTGTGACCTTTCGTGAAATATATGCTTTGGCTCAATAAGGGTGAGCAAATACCGGTTGCTTTAAAAAAAAGAAATCAGTTTAAAAGATACAGTCTGAGTTGTTCTCTATCTCTAAAGACAGATGCATGAGACGTTTTGCTTTAAGTGCAAAAAGCACAAAAGTGGTGTCATGTGACAAACTGATAGGTGACACTTTGTCACTGTGTCATTGTGTCTCCTTCTCAGCTCTGTAGCTCTGGAGGAGGAGACGGACTCGGTGTCTCAGGACACGGCCGATACGCTTCCGGAGGACCGTCTAGAAGGGACCAGCGAGAGAGATGCTCTGCTGGGCTTCTCGGGGACGCCTGAGGTAGAGGACAGCTTTCTGTAGTCGCATTCAGGAATCCTGGAAAAAGGGCAGGGGGACTTTTTCCTCCTATTATTAAACAGGCTGTAAAAAGGGAACGTGACTAAAGTAGAATGTAGCATCATGGAGACTAAAAGGAGCTTTGTATTTCCACTAAGCACTCGAGACGTTTTGATCTTAGTCTGTATCTATTTTTTCATTATCACTCTTAATACCTCTGAGTCCAGAGAGTCAGTAATCAGCATGCTTTTGTCATTCTTAGAACGCCGCCACTGCACAGATACGATACATTCTTTGCAATATTCCATGGTACTGCCTGTAATTACTGAATTATTTGTGACCTATTAGCCATGTCAATGTTTTCACTATATTTGTTAGAAAGATGAATATTCATGTTGCATACAAATACTATTTGATAACCATAGCTTATCTAAAGAAACAAACATATTAGAAAATGTTGAAAATGCACGGTGAAATGCAGAATGATTTTCTATGCACTGTTTTGATATTTTATAATAATCGGTGGTTCTAGTTAAAGAAGCTAATGAGAACACTATGAAATATTGTTGTCCTTTTGAATGATTTTCACATTATGTGTGTGTATATGCCTTCATTCATAGTTCTGTGCCAGATTTGCACTTTATGTTGGAAATGTATGTACTATATTCATGATCAAGGTACATTTGAAATAGTTGTACTACGTTCATCTTGTTTTTCCTTTTTAATTACTTCACTGGTTCTTTTATATCAAACAAATTATTTTAGGTGTGTTTACCTGACATGTTTCGGCGGGTTCTTCCGCCTTCATCAGAGTGTCACTGATGTGGTTGTGACGCGTCTTTATCAGCTGATGGATGAAGGCGTGGCTCACCTGTCAGATTTGACAGTACATTTGAAATGTTCATTCTTTTAAAAGAAGTTTAACCTGTATATCCTCGCTGGCATTTGGTAATGTTTAAGAAACTTTATGACAATGAACACCACAATGGAAAACTAACAAAATGGCAAACCGTATAGAAAAAAATTCATGGACAAATGTATTGAGACATGCGTCTTGGTTTTACACCTACATCTTGAATTTTCAGGAAACCAAAATTGACAAAAACATAGCTCATAAAGCCTGCTTGGATCAAACTTGGTGTGGAAGATTTTAACTTCCTGTATTGTACATAAACAGTGAAGAAGGCAGGAATACAAATATTGATATAAAAAAGGGGGGGGGAACACTATAGAGACAGGCGAAAGAGATTTAGGCGTCCGCCTGCCAGTGAGGATGTGCGGTTGTTACACCGAGGAGAAGAATAAAAACAGCGTATCACTGCCTTTGCACAAAAAGAAACAAAACAGTGCCTTTGTTTTGTACAGTCTATTCACTGTACATATTATTGCTCATTATAAAGGGCTACTGTGCGCTAACGTCCTGTTCCCACCACTTTGTCCACCGTGTCCGACAACCACAAGCTATGCTACCAAAGCTCTATGTAACATGACAATAAATGTGTCAGCATACACTCTCTCAGTTCATGCATTTTCTGTGCTTTTCCTGTTTAACGTCTCACTTCCCGCAGCTGGATAAGCCCGCAGGCGGCTGTGGTTGTGCAGAAAAGGAAGCGCTTTGTCGCACCTCATCTCGGGAGTATTTGGCCTTGATTTGGCACATTGGAGCTGGCTCATTAATTAGTTAAGCATAATGTGCTGCACGGCCTCCCTCCCTTACACACAAACACACACAGTCCCCTCCACCATCCACTTGACTGCCTCAAACATTTCATGTTTGCTGAGTGACATGAGTGGTGGAGACAGTGTGAAGAAGGCAGGAGGAGACTCTCGGGTCTGCTCCTGATGTTCAAACGGGGACACGAGCATTTTCGGCATCTCCTCTGCCAGGCTGAACACAAGCTCCGGTGAGTACTTTTCCTGTTTGATGTTACAATAGGTTTTCATTTCAACCTTTAGTTTGATCATCTTTAACAAATCACAAAGGGAAAAACTGCAGAAGTTTGTTAATGTCTATTGCTATCATTTGCTCAATGCCATACGTAAACCACATTGCATGACACTTTTTTCCAGTGTCTTATGTACACCGCAAAGCTTGATATGCTGAAACGACACAGTTCTACAGCCTCAAAGTGATGCACGTATAGCCTATTTGGAATACCACACTGAACCCCCCTCCTGTTAGGTTCAAACTAGAAGAATTATGAAAACTCACCGTAATGGCTCTATTTGTACTGTTTACGTCTTTTCATTATATGTGTTTATTTAAACTGACTGACTGGGATGCGAAAACATCACGATACTTAAATTTGAGTATTCGCCAATACCGACTACAATTTTGATCATGCGGTCATATCTCGCGATTGTGAAGACTACTATTCAAACTATTTTAATCAAATATTTTTCAAAATCACAGACTTGTTTTGAAGGGTTATATTTGAGGTTCAGTTCAGGGTGTATTCTGCGTACCGCCTGCTAGGATAGGCTCCAGCACGCCTGTGACCCTTGTGAGGATAAGCAGTTCGGATGATAAATGAATAATAATAATATTAATAATATGCAAATATATGGCTGGCGGTTCTGGTTCCAGCACCCACCTGAACATGACAAGCGGTGTTGAAAATAAGTACCGCATTTCTTCGGACCGTGAGCCGCTACTTTTTGCACAAGCTGTGAAACCCTGCACCTTATAGTCCAGTGCAGCCTATCCATGGATTTTTTTAATGATATTTATAATATTGAATATTTCTACACATTCTCTTATGTATGGAAATTAAACATTAAAACACCTGTGTCTTATATAAGAACAAAACACAATCTATCCCTAATTTTATTTGATGCGGCTTATATTTGGATGCAGTTTATAGTCCAGAAATTACGATAATATATATAAATTAAAAGTTATGTTCTGATCATTTTTAGGTATGCCAATACCATACTATATCTCTGTACCATCCAGGTATACATCCTAAAATGAACCATCATTCAATCATGCAATGGGTTACGTTGTTCCATGAGCATTTTTGGAATCCCAAAGAAAGAAACGTAACAGGAAGGTTAGGGTACCAGACATCCTCAATAGTTCGGTTGCATGTTGCATTAACTTAGGATCACCTTACACCAACATCTGATCTAAATCAAACCAGTAAATGTATTAATTCACTCTCCCTAATCGCTAGGAAGACTGTTGTGTGCAGTTGTTGGTCCCTTTTGAAAATCAAACACAAGCTGTGAAACGTGGTCAGAAAAGAGAAGTTAATGAGAATGACTCAAAGAGCTGCTTGTGATGTGGTTTCGTCTGTCGTGCTCGCTGCAGATTTCAAAAGGCTGTGGTACCCACACACATCAACACTCAATCGCTGGTTTGGCGTTGATTCAGGATGCAGTATCTCCTCAGTCTGCTGCTGGGATTTGTGATCCTCGTCGCCTCAGGTAAGGCAGGAAATCAAACAACTCAAAAGGTGTTTTACTTTGAAACACTTTTAAAAAATATATACAGCATTTTTTTTATCTATTTATTTCATTTTTTCTGATACTTACTCATGGTTGTTTCTGTTTCTGATGCTGTCCAATTAAGATGACTGTCATTTAGTAGCCTAATGAATTTCTCAAGGGGTTTCTCTTGTGATTAACCACCATCCTTTTGGGGGGCTCTTAAAAGAACGTATATAGGATTCAGCTGCTTGACCTCTAATTGCAATTTCATGTTTTACCATCCCCACACAAATGGCTCTTTTGTGTTGTGTTAATTCTCACTTTGCGGTGGATTACTGTATAACATTGATGGGGGGCCAGGGTTGGGGGTGGTAACGGAAGTTTCAATGAACAGCGTGCATGGGTGGGAAAGGCCCACAGGAAGAGTTAAGGCATAAATACTTATTGGCATGTCCCTCACATCCATTGCTGGGAATGAGCCAAAGGGAAAATGTAGATTCTCTATTTTGCTTAAAGACTTAGAACACACCATAGTTGAAACTTGCATAACCCTGACTGAAAGTGTACTCTCTACATCATGTGAGGGAGTTGAAAGGTCACTAGATTTTCATTTGGAAGAGAAGACATGATCTCAACTTAAAGGGCCCTCAGCCCCAAATCAGAAGGTCATTCTTGCAGTAGATTCCAGTGAACAAATGACAGTATTATCCCAAATAGACTCATCTGCTCTTCTGCTTAAATACTAGCTGCTGACTTCATTTGAATGCACTTGTTAAGGCCAGGACTGGAATGAATGAAACTTTAGTATATGAGGCAACATGAGGCAGTGACTGTTGAACAAACAAGATTTGACAGTTGTTCACAGTGTGACCATGTGACGGCTGAAGCACGCAGCTTGTTATGTACTAACTCAGTCGCCTATTTCAACAGTGCACTTTACAAAATGTATTTTGCCCGTCAAAGACAGATGCTTCATTCTGAGATAACACAAGAAAGTGTTTAAAGCTAAATAGTCAAAAGAAATGCGACTTGGTTTGGTTTTTTTATGGACATGAGCCGTTGCTCAGACAACTCTTTTTTTTGTCTTGAGTTGACAAACAAAATAGTATGGCAAGCAGTTAAGTCAAATTCTCATTGGAAAGTTAGGCAACTATATCATCATGGATCTTCTTCCCTAGCGGAGTGGAGGCGTCCAGTGATCAAGCTCAACTCAAAAGTGGTGTCAGGTCCTGAGGTGGTGGTCAAATCAGGCACCCCACTGGATCTAAGATGCGAAGGTGATGCACCTGTGAACTTGCAACCCAGGCTGGCCAAACACAAACGTTACATGTCCAAGGGGAGAGGGAATGTCTCCATTTTAAAGGCGGAGCGTCCCTCGGCTGAATTCACTGGGACCTACAGGTGTTCTTACAAACGCGGGACCCAGCATCGTAATGTGACCTCATCAGTGCATGTGTTTGTAAAAGGTGAGCTCCGGCCATTTGCCTCACCACTCTACCTAGGTCAGTGTTGGTTATTGTTTCCAATCCTTTGCTCTCCTTAAACCAGATCCCAGCCGTGTCTTCTGGACCAGCAGCACCTTGCTGAGGGTTGTTAAAAAAGAGGGTGAGGTTTACTTGCTACCCTGCCTTCTGACTGATCCAAGTGCCACAGACATGAGTCTCCGCATGGACAACGGCACCAGCGTTCCCCCTGGGATGAACTTCACAGTATACCGCCACCGTGGTATTCTCATCCACAGCCTCCACCCCAGCTTCAACGCTGACTACGTATGCACAGCCAAGGTCAACGGAGTAGAGCGCACCTCCAAAGCCTTCTCCATTAACGTCATTCAGAGTGAGACCACTGCAGACCTCAACACTGTGGTGATAAGTGCAACTTTGTTTGATCTCATTGTAAAACTGCATCTCCAGAGCTCCGCTTCCCTCCGTATGTGTTTTTGGAGAAAGATGAATACATACGAATTGTTGGGGAGGAACTCAAGATCTGTTGTACTACACACAATCCTAACTTCAACTACAATGTCACCTGGATGTACACCACCAAATCAGTTAGTATGACCCACGGGAGGGATTTCTCTCGTATTTACAAAAATCATGACCTCTGCTTTATCTTGTTGTTGTCTTCAGAAACCCACCATAGAAGAGAAGGTTCGCTCCAGTGGAGAAAACCGTCTGGACATACAAAGCATTCTAACCATCCCTGCCGTGGACCTTGCAGACACGAGCAACATTTCCTGCATCGGCACTAATGAAGCAGGGGTGAACAGTTCGACGACATACTTGCTGGTTGTAGGTAAGAAAAGTCACTCCTGACATGATTCGGGCAAAAGGATGCATTCAGGGCCTAATTCTCTGGAGTCACGTACGCAGAAAAGCCATACATCCGACTGTTGCCCCAGCTCTCCCCAAAGCTGGCCCACAAGGGTCTTGCAATTGAAGTGAATGAGGGAGAAGATCTGGAGCTCACGGTGCTCATTGAGGCGTACCCTCATATTGTGGAACACAGCTGGCAAACGCCAACATCTTCCAGTACGTCCACACAGGAAAACAAGCTCATTCGGTATAACAACAGGTAAACATTTAATCTAATAATTTACAAATACATTGGGTAGAGGAGAAGCACTATAAGCAATAGGACCTGAGTACCGTTACAGTAATTTATTATTGTACTTAAAGTCCCTTGTTCTCTGAATTTAACACACCTCAGAGAGGGTGTACTGTATAAAAATGTAGCTGAGTGAAAAATCTATTCAATGTCTTTGCTTTCAAACACTTGTTTTGTGCGGCAACGGCATGCTGAAAAATCAATGCTACTTTGTCTACCAACTTGTCTTATGTCTACAAAGCCATGAAATACAGTGGCAGGAATGCAATACAGTATATCGCACCTGGTTGTTGCGGGGGACTTCCATGACAAGAGGAGCTAGCTTTTTGCTGGTGGATTTATTTATTTATTTATATATTTATTTATTTATTTATTTATTTATTTATTTATTTATTTATTTATTTATTTATTCATTCATTCATTCATTCATTCATTCATTCATTCATTCATTCATTCATTCATTCATTCATTCATTCATTCATTCATTCATTCATTCATTCATTTATTTATTTATTTATACATGTTCCTATATAACAGGTGAAATAGTACATATCCAGTCTTTCTTTCTTTTACACATTTACAAGTATCTGCACTTCACTTTGAGTTCAGAGAGTGGATACTTTAGCCACCCCCAGGTAATGAGACTGCTGCAACAAGGAAGTTCTCTACGGTATACTGATGTTGAAGTGCACAAGTTCCGAAGTAGTCGAAATTAAATTCCTCTTCCTTTTTCTCTATCAGATACCACGCTACATTGCAACTAAAGAGAATGAATGCACAGGAGCAAGGCCAGTACACCTTCAATGCTAGGAGCGACTTGGCCAACGCCTCCATCACATTCCAAGTTCAGATGTATCGTAAGTGATGTGCATCTTTTCTTCATCTCCCTGGCCCCGATTTTGTGCTTTATGTTGATTGCCAGTGTTTTCTTCTCAATGGCAGAGAGACCGGTCGCCACGGTGAGATGGGAAAATGTGACCACTCTGACGTGCACGTCCTTTGGTTATCCCGCTCCTAGAATCATCTGGTACCAATGTTCTGGAATACGCCCAACGTGAGTGTTCTTGCCAAATGAAAAATTAAGCATTCTTATTTAAATGAGTGACACAAAAAGTATTCTTTACTTTACTGTGCAACATCCGTCTTATTTAGCTTAATAGTTTGTAGTACTATGAACAGAGTCCTGGGTACTTTTACTCCTAAATACGTGAACTTGGTAAAAAGGCGATTCATCCATCCTTTCACTGTACCGCTTGTCCCCACGGGGGTCGTGATAGGTCCCAGCAGTCATCGGGCAGTAGGCGGCGCACACCCTGAACTGGATGCCAACCAATCGCAGGGCACACAAAGACAAACAACCATTTGCGCTCACACCTCAAGGGCAATTTGAAGTGGCCCTACTATACATGTCTTTAGAATGTGGGAGGAAACTAGAGTACTCAGAGGAAAGCCACGCAGGCACAGGGAGAACATGCATATCCCACATCGGAAGGCCAGAGCCAGAATCAAGCCCCTCACCTCTGAACTGTGAGGCGTCGTGGGAACCAGTCCAGTCTGTATCCACTGTTTTTAGAGACTATTCTTCCATAAATCTCTAACATTTGCGCACAATCGCACACATTCCCGGTATGACTACGCCACCACTACCTAATTGGACAACACCACAGATGTAATATCCAATGACACAACAAAAGAGAGAGTAATTCTTGTACAGTTATAGAAAACTTGATTCGCACAAATGAACTTTTATCCTTTAAAATACCAAGACGTAATAGTGTCGCTACACGCTTTGACTATATTGCATATTGAATAATATCTATTTTAGTAACATCTTAACACATTTATCTATTTTAGTAACTATAATTATTATACTACATTTCTATTAGTTTTCTATAATGGAAAGGTTTGATATAGGTTAATGATACAGATACCACGTACTATGGGCAAATATGGGGTTGTAATGAACAGCACAAGCTAATCTGAAAGGATGGACTTTGGACGTTACAGTAACAATTGAGTTTTACTGTGGACAAAAAGAAAAGAAAAGAAAGAAAAGGAAAGAAAAGAAAATAATGCTGGTCTCTGACTACTGTTGAAGTGCCAGATGAAAACTCATACATCTGAAGCGTTTCTTGTGTTCAGGGTCACATGAGGGATGGAGCTTATCCCAGTAGGCTCAGTTAGGAATTGAGCAGGAATTGATTCCATGCCATAAGAAAACCGATTATGTGACCATTTACAGGAACCACTCAAGTATCTCCGTCGTAATTTTTCTGGTGTCAGGAAAGAAAATGATGCCAGTTCTCAACTACACTTCTCTCCATTACAGAGCATTTTGTTCAAAATTCCGCGAACTACTGTTGTATTCTAAATGTAGACCTGTTTGCATTGAGCCAGGTGCAACGAAAACAATACCGGGCTGCAGATGGCCACCCTCCTACAAGCTCAAACAGTGGAGCTTCAGAGAGAGGAGTACGGGGCGGTGGCGGTGGAGAGTGTTCTGACCGTGGGACCATCCAGCCGAAGGATGACAGTCGAGTGTGTGGCCTTTAACCTCGTTGGAGTCAGCAGCGACACATTTGCCATGGAGGTTTCTGGTGCATATCCAATCAGAAGTGTCGTTTTGAGCTTGTGATTTTTTTTTTTTTGCTGAGTCACTGACTTAAACCACATTTGATGTTCTGCATGAGATTTTCAGTTTTTCTCACAGTCAGCTGCTTACTTTGGTGCTTAATGTTATCTACAAGACTAAGGACCCATTCTCATAGCTAATGCAAATTTAAGCACATTTTCTACAGTTACATATTCAAAGAAGTGGCTTTTGTAACACATTGAACACACCGCGACTAATTGATCTTTCTCTGGTTATGTAGACAAACTTTTCACCTCCACCTTGACCGGATCAGCAGGCATTCTGTCCATCCTCCTTCTGCTTCTGGTTTTTCTGTTTTACAAATATAAGCAGGTAAAGCGCAAATGGCAGTGTGGTGGTGGCTGTTTAAAGACAAACTTGACTTGCTTTGAATTTACTCTCTCCCTTCTTCCCTTGATTAGAAACCCAGGTATGAGATCCGTTGGAAGATCATTGAGGCAAGAGATGGAAACAACTACACATTTATTGACCCCACACAACTGCCCTACAATGATAAATGGGAGTTCCCACGGGACAAACTGAAGTTAGGTTAGTAGCATCTTTTATATGAAATAGTTACACCTGCAGACTATAATGAGATACAAAACCAGGACAGTATTTAAAAAAAATCTGTCTTGACCAAGATAGTAATGACCAAGTTTCATTTTCACTCTCATTCAAACTTTCAGTCATGAATAAAATGATGAAAGTTGTTTCAAAGTCACAAAGTCAGGTACAACTTTGCAGGAAAGATTTTGGGTGCTGGAGCTTTTGGAAAAGTTGTGGAGGCGACAGCCATCGGTCTGGGAGAGCAAGACAATGTGATGCGTGTGGCTGTGAAAATGTTAAAAGGTTTGACCGTGAATTGTTGTCACAGAAAATTTGATAGACATAATACTTATTTGCACGCGATGGAGTCAGTGAGGGCAGACTGATGCCAATACGTTGTGTTACTCTTTAAAGCCAGCGCTCATTCTGATGAGAGTGAAGCTCTGATGTCAGAGCTCAAGATCCTGAGTCACTTGGGACATCACAAGAACATTGTCAATCTACTGGGAGCCTGCACCTATGGAGGTAACATGATTTCCAAGCCTACTGTGAGCAGATCCAGTATGTGTTTTAGCTGCAATGGTCTTACTGTGGTATGGTTCCTCTTCAGGACCCGTGCTTGTAATCACAGAGTACTGCAGCCTCGGGGACCTATTGAACTTCCTCCGCCAGAAGGCTGAAACCTTTATGAGCTTTGTTATCAACTTAACGGAGAACGCTAACGACTATAAAAACATCTGCAATCAGAAACATTTCATAAGAAGGTAAGCCACCAAGAACCTTGGCAACGACTTTTTGGGCTTTGAATCCCAGGCTCAGCTTTCCTCTGTGTACTTTGCATTTTCTCCCTGTGCTTGCGTGTATTTTCCCCCTGGAATTTCTGGATTTACTTCTACATTCCAAATATGCACGTGTTGTGCTTGTTGACATAATTCCCCAATGGCACTAAGTGCTGTGTGTTGTTCATGATGGGATAATTCGTACAATTCTGTTCAATTTGCTGTTTTCGCAAAGTGATCTTCAGTCGTCTTTTGCAACACACTTTGGTGACCTCTACGTCTGTTCGTACGTAGGTGCAATTGAATGTATCAAACATGGCAGATAACGTTATTCTCAAGATGACAGAATTTTCTAAGGCTGCGTGGTTTGCAGAGACAGAGGCTCAATCTGCTTAACTCTTGGGATGACGACAAACGCTACCACCACGTTGTTTTAGGATTAGGGCAAAAGCGGTTGGTTTCATCACATGGCCTCTTGCCTTGCTAAAGTATGCGGCGTTCTCGGCTCATCTCCTCAAGCCCTTCGAGCTGTCACGGTCAGAGCGTGCTAGACAGCGCTTTGCTCCCAAGGACTGGGTGACACTAGCCTGGCAAGCCAAACCCAATGCTGCACCAGCGATTGGTCTGGTGAGAGAGCCGTTCATCGCGGCACGGCTAATGTACCGATTTGTTTACTTGTGTTAGGTATCCTTCATGCATAACATCAAATCCATCCTGACAACATTCAAAATGGCGCGAGACAGGCAGTCATTTGTTCAATTCGGTATTAAACTGAGTTCTGAGTAACTATAGGGTCATTGAAACCCCATCGACCGACAGGCCTGGAAGCATTTGCTTGAAAAGATGTGGATTTTGTTTCCTCGATGTCACATGCTCTCTTCGCTGGTTGGTTTCTATGAACTGTCCGTTTGCTCAGGTTTGCTACGCATCAGAAATGCATATCAATACGACTCCCCACCAGACCGAATCGCTGGTACAGCCTTGGTCTGGCTTGCCAGGCTTGGGTGACAGTAATTCTTCTGAACTCGTCAAAATGATGCTAAGTCTAAATTGCACATAAGTAAGCAGAGTCGATGCTTGTTTATGACGCCTGATGTGACGTGAGATTGACTGATGACCTGACCAACGCATTCCCTGTCACTCACTCCAGCTCTTCCCCAAAGCTAATGGTTAAACAGAATTGAAAATGAATGGATGGAAAGTTCAGAGGGAAACTCAGAAAAGTCAATAAATTATTCCCATTCTTGGTTGTCTTGTTGTGTCCCCTTTGGTTAGACTTTTATATTTGAAGTTAACTCCCAAGTTGTTTTACCTCACGTTCCACAAATGTATGCTTGTGACTTTCACCCTCTAGTGACAGTGGGATCTCTAGTGAGTCGTCGAGCAGCTACTTGGAGATGAGACCGTGTCAGCTACCAAACAGCGAGCCATTACAAAGTAACATTGTCACTTATTTTAGGAGCACTTTTTCTTAAACACACAGTGCTTCATTGTCTTGCTAACATGATGGAACTTGTGCCTAGATGCAGCGTGTGAGGAAAATGGAGAATGGCCGTTGGACTTGGATGACATGTTGAGGTTTTCCTATCAAGTGGCTCAAGGCTTGGACTTTTTGGCTGCTAAAAATGTGAGTGTTTTTTGTTCATGATTTAGTTGTGCAAAGTGTTATCTGATTAATTTGATATTTTAAAGGGGGCAAAGGGCCGCCCCATTGTCAAAGTTTCGGTGATTGAGGCTTTCCTGTGTGGAGTTTGCATGTTCTCCCACGCTTCTGTGAGTTTTCTCTGAGTATTGTTTTCCTTCTATACGACAAAAAAACATACATAACGTAAATTAATGACAAGTGTACATTGGCAATTGATGAGCCCTTGAAAGTTGTACCCTGCATTTTGGCCACCGAGGGGATTGACTCCAGCTCACCTGTGACAACGGTGGAAAATCAGTCAATTCTCATGTCTTTGTGATGGGTACTAGCCATCTGAATTTTATATGAATTTGTGTAAGCAGGTTATACTTAGGACTGGCTGCCAGTCCTTCATCGGCTTGATATGGAACTAGAATTGATTAGCAATTCTGGTTCCATTATCAATGGTGTTTATTGTCAAGATTCCTTATCCATTCCCATGCAACAATTCTCATTCAGTGAGGGAAACATTTACGGGTATAAAATGATTTGTTTGAGCCATTATGCGCTCCTAATTTGTACTGGCCCGCAACCCTCGTGGGGATAAGCGGTTCAGATAATTGATGGACGGACGGACCAATGGACGGATGGATCATTTGTACTGAATCCTTCGGAAGAAATAACTGAATAGTAGGCTACTTCTCAAAGTATGTCAATTCTTACTTAAGACATCAGAGTCCTTTAGGAAATGGTCCCGAAGGTCCAGACAATGAAATATTTGGGGTTCCTCGGCCAATTTTTCAACATGAAATATTTGGGGTTCCTAGGCCAGTTTTTAACCATTGGGTCTGAGTCAAAGTTCTCTCTCACCGTGAGCTGCTTTTGCCTTCAACCACGACCGAAAGCAAATTCAGCAAAGACTTGTGGTAAAAAGAACATCTTTGACCTATTTTTTCAAAAAAGCTTCCAAACGATGATAGACACCCACTAACTACCACCACAAAAGACAGTCGAGGGAACTTCCCTAGGTGCATATCTAAGAGGTGAGAGGTAAGCCTTGCAGTGAAACCAGCACCCAACCATCTCGTGATGAGCACTTCCCAGCACTTTTTTCCCTTCATGGTTCTTCTATCATTCTTGACATGACACTAGCCAATCAGAACGAGGCACTTGCCAGTAACTGAGCTATTGGTTCTTCCCCCCCCCCTACCGCCTCCTGCCAGGTTTCCCATTCGCTGCATCGGCCCGAATCAAACCCAAGATTGAAGTGCTTCATGAGGCTGTGCTGTTTTTTTCTTAAGCAGAATCATTAAGAAAGCAAATAAGCGCCTCTTCTGAATCAAATTAGTCATTCAAATACACAGTCAATTACTGGGAGCCTATATGTATTAGTCCCAATTCTTTGTGCAGTCGTCTAATGTGAGTTACAGTGATCCTTGTTCATGGAAAAAGTTACTATATCCTAACCATATGCTTTAAACACATTAAAACACACAATTTAACACTGTAAACATATCTGTGCAATTGTCTTTAACATCACATTTCTGGACTCTGTAAGTGAAGCTAGAATAAAATGCAAAGAAAAAAATTGTTGCTGTTTAACAGGGAATCTGCGATATAACAGGGACTGTTGTCTTATCATTCAATGCAAATTCTGCTTTCTTTCAGTGCATTCACAGAGACGTGGCTGCTCGAAACGTTCTCCTGACAGACCATAGAGTAGCCAAGATTTGTGACTTTGGCCTGGCGCGAGACATCATGAACGACTCCAACTACGTGGTGAAGGGCAACGTAAGCATACATTTGTCAACCGTATTGTTAGCGGCGAGTGGCACTTGTTTCATGAACTGGTGGTCTATTTGAAGGCACGTTTGCCAGTGAAGTGGATGGCTCCAGAGAGCATTTTTGACTGCGTATACACTGTCCAAAGTGACGTCTGGTCCTATGGAATCCTCCTGTGGGAGATCTTTTCTCTGGGTGAGAAGACACGCCCATGGAAAGACACACACATATACAGGAGGTAGTCTTCACACACCCAACTTCAGGTGATATACAGATAAAGACCATACTCAGGCCCTTCACGCATGTGCAGAAGTGCGATTCCCAAACATCGCCATTCATTATGGTATGTAATTATGAAAGTCATTGTCTTGATAAATAGTCAAAGAGAACACTGTCCAGATTCAAGGTAGTACTAGCATTAGGACTGTGCACAAGCCAACGTTAGCCACAGTTGCATGACTTCTTTGCAATGGTGTGTTACTACCACTAACTTACTTTTTAAACATGCAACCAATTCAAAATACGAAGTGGTGATAAACATACCCATTGCGTAGAGGTTTAGCCAATGCCGCATCATGATGAATCCTTGCAGCTCATTGAGGCCCCTTTGCTCTGCTTCTGTTCGCTAGTCAACACCCAGTTGTTAGGAAACCAGGAATGAGCATTTGTTTGTTTTTCGGAGATGGATATTTTGTGGTGTTGCTTTCTCATGTGTTTCTGCTCCATTAGGCAAGAGCCCTTACCCCAGCATGGCTGTGGACTCCAGGTTCTACAAGATGGTGAAGCGAGGCTACCAGATGAGTCAGCCAGACTTCGCCCCTCCCGAGATGTAAGCTTCACCACCTTTCTGATCACCTACCATTGGCTGATCGAGTTAAAGGAACCCTTGATTGGGCCTGTACATTGGGTGCTTATGTTAAACCCGGGTTAGGGTTATGACAAAGAAGTAATTTGAGAGTAGATATTTTCTGATTCCTCCAAAACAAATTGATAAAATTAAAATGCTAACTATTTGCCTGGTCAATATACCATATATACCATATAAAGTGAGTCTTTGAGTAATAAATGGGCCATCCTCTGTGGGTCGTTCTTTTAATGATGGATGGAGGTGGACTGTGGCAAACAAGTTTTGATATTAAATGAGCGGGAACAGATGATGGATGATAGATTGCTGTGTGGCTAGATCGACTGATTAAAGATGACAAAGTATTAGGATGATTGGTGGACAGACTATGAGCTAAAGCAGTTTTGTATCGGAAAATACCTTTCTTTTCCTTTCACGATGGTGTGTGTGTGTGTGTGTGTGTGTGCGCACGTGCGTGTGTGTTTCGGAGTCAGCTTTATTGTCAATTCCTTCATGCCAAGACACACAAAGAAATCGAGTGTGTCCTTAATTGTTGCGGCTGTCATGCCACCCTGGAATAATTGTTCTGTGGAAATATACACAGTGAATTTGAATCAGTTCCAAATGATCTGTTGTTTGTGTGTGAGTCAGGCCTCAGTTCTGCCTGTTAGCCACATGATCGCCATGCTGGTAAGCCATGGAACTGCTATTTTACGGCAGCAAAAAACAGACTGAGGCAGGGAACAAGTCTCTCTTGTCCAATTATGTAAACACTTCCTTGTTAGCTTTAACCCTTACATACTTCACTCAGCAAATCAAATTTGACCCATAGTGACATTTCGGCAGCAATAAAATACAGTAAATTTCATTCTTTCATTCCTAATTTAAAAATCAAAATAGTTCTTAAAATATCATGCATTCTTTTGGACAAGTGCTAGGAAGTTTGTGTAACCCGTCAAATTTGACTAAAAATCCATCGTAGAATTATTCAGTGCGTTAAAATGGTGGTTTCCCCACCACATTTTTAAGGGTTACTGTGAGAACAAGTCCCTGTTTTTTGAAAGGTCATGGGGGTTCATTGAAGCAGCAAAAAAGTGAAACAGCAGCAGAAGAAGAATATATTCTGACAGAGGCGTCAAATGCAGGTTGAGGAAGTAGAACCCGTGCAAACAAAAGCGACACAGGTGCAAGATCTGCACCTACAAAAAGTTGCTTCAAGTTTTATCTTGAATTCTTTTTTACGACTTTCTTTATTCAATGGTTGGAACAGGGGACCATTTGAATTCAGAAAAGCAGGCTTTTGTTAACAACTTAAGGAAATAACAAGCCTCCATACTGCTCTGCAACACTCTGGCAAGTTGGGGTAACATTGTGGCAACATTCCGTTAAAAGTCAGGCCTTCAAAACAAAAACGTGTTCGTATCGTAGGTATTTGACCACACTTTCTTTGTCCCAATGGTGGCTTATTCAGATTTTGTAAATTTAGGCTGCCATAAAATAAGCCACCATGCTGCCCAAGAGCGAGTGGTGAAACTGTTATTATACTGTATGCTTTCATTTGGAAGGTCTGACTGTTGAAAGGATGTGCTATGGAAGGTGACAACCTTGAGTTGGCAACAAAAGCTTGAATTGTGATTGAACCCTTGTGGCTTTCCTTTGGTTGAGCCCATTTTACTCAGTTCATTTGTATGAACTTGCATCGATTGCAAATTGAACGGATATTTCAAATGTGGGGCAAAGTTTGGACGGCAAGATGTACAAAAGTGAATTGTGCAAAAAGTAGGGCATACAAAAAGCAAGGTGCCGTGGTAAAATTCATAGTTTGTAGCCTGGGTTTGAAATATATTGTTTCTTTTGTGGCATCCGTCCTGGAACCTTTCTGACACACCTAGTATGTGCACATGGGAAAAAGTAAAAAATAAAAATCTTTCTGTCAACTCTATTGCTGCAGTTATGATATTATGAAGATGTGCTGGAATCTGGAGCCCACCAAGCGCCCCACTTTCAGCAAGATCAGTCAGATGATACAAAAACAGCTTGGTGAACAAGCAGAACAAGAACAGGTGAGCTGAACATCTATATTGCCACACAGTTCTGAGGTCGGCTGTTCACATCTGGGTTCCGGCCTGTGTGGAATCTGTATGTTCTTCCCATGCTTTTGGGAGTCTTCTTCCTATATTCCCGAAATGTACAGTTTATTGTCAACTGCGAATTATCCAAATGTGCAAATGTGAGTGTGAATCCTTGTGACCTGGCGAACAGTCTAGGGTGTAGCAGTTAAGTAATGGATAAGCGGTATTAAAAAAAAACAAAAAAAACAAGTAGATGAAGATTTAATCAAGTGTGCTGTCAAACAGATCCAATTACCGTAATTTTCGGACTATAAGTCGCGTTTTTTTTCATAGTTTGGGTGGAGGGGGCGACTTATACTCAGGAGCGACTTATATACACATATGGGTTTTTTTCATTTTTTTGGGCATTTTATGGGTGGTGAAACTTATACTCCGGTGCGATTTATAGTCCGAAAATTACGGTATATGCCTTTTTTCTACATAATGCTTTATGGACTTACAGCACATTAAAAAGTGGTTTCTTTCAAATTGACCACTGAAATTGTGTGTTCCCCACAGCTAATTTACCAGAATGTGAATCAGCAAGAGCAGCGGCAGCAGCAACAGCAGCCTGAACCGGGGCAGCAGGTCACAGAGGCTGAATTGAGCGAGGAATGTGACCCGCCAAAGTGCTGCGATGGCCCCTGTGAGCAGTCTTGTGACCCCGAGGAGGAGGAGCAGCCTTTGATGAAGACCAACAACTATCAGTTTTGTTGAAAATGCTTGACGAACGGAGGGAAACGGCATCTGTGACTTCCGCCCTTGTCTACAAAAACATCAAACTTCTAGGCATGACTGCAGGAAACAAGATTTAATGCTTCCTCACAGACTGGTTTAGTGCTAGCCATGTAGCAATCGCCCAACTCCAATCCAGAGATGTTTATAAAAATGGTATTGTACACCCCGGTATATTTTCCCTCAGGAGTGAACGTTTATCTATTTTTGTTTGATTCCGCGATGACCTCACGTAGACAGCCGAAAGCTAACAAACGACAACTGTGCAAGTAGTGCTGTAGACAAGCTCGGTTTTCTTTTCTAATCACTTTAATTGATCTGCCTATTTTTTTTCTACTGCGTGCCAAATGGACTATGAAGGAGGCAAAGAATGACGCCGTTGTTTTTGCCCTCCACGCTTTGGTCATAGTCGGAGCTCTTGTGACACCATTACAGTGACCGCGGCTTGTTGGCACCATGTGATCGCCCCACTCGTCAAATCCATTCTCCACAGGTTCGGGAGCGTATAGGTTCCACGCGATACATCTGAACTGCAATGGCCCCCACTGGATACAAGAGATGAAGGCTGTTTTATGTTTGACATTCTGAATGTTTTTTTGAGTGATTTTCATAGTTTTCCATGCCTTTTCATTCTATATCATTTTGACTTTTGACCACATGTAGCAATCAGCCTACACTGCCAACCGTATGAAGTAACATATAAGCTGTGAGAGATGTGCCACATGCGGCATCCAAATGAGTGAGATCTCTTTTTATGTAAATAGATACGGTAACTCTTGATGTATATCAAGAAGTAGCTTTATTTTAGCATTTAGCAGCGGTTGTGGATATTGTAGTGAATGCACAGTTAGATGTCAATTATAATAAAAATCTTTACAATGAAACTCCAGGGTGACGTTTGTCCTCAATGTTACTTTTTGACTGCAACTATATTCTCATGACTTCCTCAATGTTAATATGCTTCGTCTGATGTGTTCTCCAAAATTAGTCAACATTGCAGAACTCAATATGAGAGGCATTCACATCGCCTTTTGTGGCCGGGCCGCGTTTTCTCGGGTCTTCCCGGCTCATCTCGCGAGGTTCGACTTCCGAATTTTGTTCGACAACCGAAGCAAAAAAAATCTCGAATTTCTTGCTCGAATTCCGATTTGTTCGAGAAGTGGGACGTTCGAAAACCGAGGTTTGATTGTGTGTGTATGTATATGTGTATATATATATATATTTTTTTCCAGATCATCCAGTCATCATGCAGAAGGCATGCTTGTGGGACACCACTCTGCCTGTAGACCCCCAGAGAGGCTGTGCTTTCAAAGGGCAGGATAAAGCACACCATTTATCCAATGACGTGCAGTGGAACAACTAACTCTATGGTTCCCCATCGAGGCAGTAGACACTCAGCATCCCACTATGTAAAAGCACCGTGTCTCTGCGAGCATGAATTAGAAGGAAGTAGAGTCAGTTACATGTGATAGGTACTTTTGTCAAGAAATGTGCACACAGCAGTCCACCTTTTAGGGGAAGATGAGCTTCCCTTGCAGTCTCAGAGAAGCCGCCACTGATATAGGTATATTCGAGATATTTATTAATACAATGGGGAGATTAGTACACATGTTTACATATCTTTGTTTAATGAAACAAGACGTTGAAGTGATAAAGGCACAGCATTATTTTCATTCTTCTTGTAATCTTACTTATGACGTACTGTCTTATGTTTACGGATCAACGTTGCATTCTGATGGCATTTACTGAAGCACAACAACGTCATAGGCTGTCTCTTTAGGGCCTTGTTCGAGTTTCTCCACCACCACTGTTTGATCTTCTCCGAGTAGTGCCCTTTCCAGGTTGACATTTGCCACTCCGAGCCTATACAATGCATCCCGGATGACAACATCTCCGGGCTGGCACGACTTCACTACTTGGCTGATCTGCTCGTTCACAATGTCTCTACTTGAGAGAAAATCCAGTAGGCGATTGTAGAGGTAGTAATGCGCCGGGTTGTTGAAAAGCACATGTTGTGTCCTCAAAGAGTTCACTGAACTTTGGTTACCTTGTTTTTCACCTTCTTCCTTCACAATTTGAGTCACAGTGCAAATGAGGTGCTCTAGGTCTTTGCACAAGGCCATTGAATGGTGTTCTGGAACAGCAGCCCTGTGGCCCAGAGTCAAGGCAGGAGGATGCACCAGCCAACAAGACGAAGATTTAGTGTGGGGGTGAATGTGCTGGTTGTCCCCGAACATAGAAAGATCGGCATTGTACGGCTTCTCCTGCAACTCAGCGCATGACACGAACTGAGGAGGAGCAAAGAGCAAGAGTCTTAGACACAAACATGAAAATGTGACCGCAGCTCAAGTCTGACGGCAACCTGAAGTGGTTCTTTAAAAGTGTAAAAAAAAAAAACATGACTGCTCGCGTAGTGACAATCACAACCAAGCATTATTATTATTTTTGCTGGTGTACCTAATGCTGTGTCCAGTACTGTATGACTTTTATCATGTTCAGCCTATTCAGGTGACTTGTTAATGATTTGAACCCACCTCTGGCTCATCAAAAGGCTCAGAAAAGCAACCTTGATTTCTGCCCCACATCCGGGCGGCCCTTTCTGGGTACTGCATGTCCGTACAAAGAGCGACTTGTCGAGCGCAGTCTCCAACATAGACCGGGGGCCAGTAACGGGAGGACACCAGCAGATCTACGTGATCCCGGGCCGTCTCTCCTCTCACCAAGTACTTGGAACCGCACACGACCTGACACAAAAATGAGGCTGACTGTGACTCGTTGAATTGTTTTCGTCTTTCAAGGTGATAGCTAATAAGGCGTCCAGTGTATGGCACACAGCCAACTCACTGTGATTTGCTTTTACCTTGTGGGGGCAGACCTTGGACAACTTGCCAGCAGTGAGGTGTTGAGGGGGCTGGGGGCCTGTGGGGAGGCCGCTATGAACAAGCGTGCACATGGAGGTCAGAGAAGTCAGCAGGTCTTTCTAGGAGGGGGAGGGAGAGATGGGAGCAATTTACATCATGGCTGTCAAAAGGTGGTTTGTGCATTGTGCATAGACATTCAACATACAACACAAAAAATAAAAAATAAATGTTCAGCCTAAAATGCAGTACAACCTTTATATGTGAACTTAAAATATCTTTTGAATGCACATGTAGAACCGTTCAGTGTTTTGGTTCTTTTTGCACAATTTGTTCTTCTCTAGAGGTGGAAGGGCAAAAATCACAACAGGTTTCAGGTTCAGGCTTCTGCTATCAGACTTCTCATCTGTGAGAAAGAATCCAATTCATTTTAGTAGGTCTGCTCAGTAGCCGTTCATTTCAATTACTTCACATTTGTCTACTTGCTGAAATACAGAACAAAACCATGGTCATGGTTTCCTAAGATAAAAGTTTATTCCTTTTTTTAAAGTTCGGAACTAATTCATTTAAAATTTCAGGAATTATTATCCCTACTCTACGCCAGAAGTCGAATATTTATGGATGAAGCCTGACTCAAGATGCTTGAGGGGGGTATTTACATATAGCCACTCTGATGACAACCATGAATGTTTTATTTGCTTTTTCTCCTCCAGGAGCCCAAAAGCAAAGTAGAGCAATAGCATCTCATAATTATGACTGTTACTGGACAAAAAAAAGAAACAAAATCGGTCTGTTCACAGTCATCAGAGTGTATGTTGGCAACCCTATTTGCAAGAAACATTCAAAGTTATTTTTCTGGTCCACTTCAGAGGGCTTCATAAAACCAAACATATGCTTCCTCGAATGTACACTCTCAGTGGAGCATTGTAAGTAAGCACAGTTGATATAGATCTGTGGCACACCCACCTTACTTGAGCCTGGAGTGATGCTCAATCCACAGCGCTCCAAAATACTTCTCAGCTTGTCCTCACTGTAGTCTTTGACCTTGTCGAGGCTCAACTCGCCATCGTGAATGAGCCGGACCAAAACTGATGGCGCAACTCCTGAAACATGAAATAATACTCTTATCATTTACTATCCATATTTTACACAAGGATTTAGTAATCATGTTTAGGTTACAAACATCCTAAAATGAACTAGTTTGGGCAGAGTGACCATCAATTAAGAGTACCTTGTCACACAGAACAAGGTAGGCTCAGCTATGGTGCTTTAGTTTTATTGCCTAGAAATATTTCTCATACAAATACATTTAAGAATGATAGACAGTACTACATGCAAAATCCATCAAAACTACTAAATTCTTCACACCGAGTTCGGAGTGATGGATAGAAATACAGTAGCAGGTTCCAATTACGGTAACGGGTACCTGGGGGCTGCTGTGTTTGTGACGTGACCTTGTCCTTTTCTGTGTTGATAACAGTGCGGCTCCTCATCAGCGGGGGGATGAAGGGTGCGATAATTGAAGCGTCCATCCGTGTGATGGGGATGTCCGCAGGGAAAGCGGCCTGCTCAATTGCCTCGGTCTCCATGGTCAGCCAAAAGTCATCCATGCGCACTTCGTCTGACACCGGAGGGTCCGGCCAGGTGAACTACAGAGAACAAGCAGCATCGATGACCAACTTCGTGGCTGCAGAAATATCGTTTCATCGCTAGTTTTTACTTTTGGTCTTACCTCCACATTCGTGAGCTCCAGCACATTGTTTGTGTGTCGCCTGGCAACCTCTACCATGGGAGCGACACCACAAACACCACAGATCATATCGTTATAGTCTCGCACTGTAAGACTCTCGAAGGCCCAGTAGCCTATCAGGAGAAATCCTTGAATTTGGGACGTCTCCTCTGGACTCAGCGAATGGACTGATGCAAACACAAGAGGTGGTGTTCATTTACAATATTTTGCACAAACAGCTACGTAGGTAGTTGTGATATTATTACATGTTACCGGGGTGGTTGGAGACATGGTCAAATAAGGTCCCGACAGCCTGAGCAGGAGGCTGGCCTGATCTGATTTCGCCTCTGATCTTTAATAAGAGATCAATGCTAACCAATAGTCTGTTTCCAATGTTGAACAAACCTGAAATAACACATTCATAGGAAAAGATTGTAGTCATGCCGCATCGAATCCCTTTCATGGCTCTTTGCAGAAAGGGTATATGAGGACACTGGTTCAAGTTTTAGCTTTGATGTATGAAGTCACAGACTATAACCACACAAAAAGCATTCTATGCCCATTCTCAGAATTTAAAGCAAGTTCTCCAGTGAGGGAAAACAAGTTTCCAATGTCATGTTCTAATCGTAATATTAAGGGGTAATGAAATGCAATTCAATTATTTGGGAGTTATGTATACACTGTAAACCAACCATTATTGTGATTTCTATGTCTTGTGCCACATGGAGACCACGGGCGAGTTTCAGAAATAGTGTGCTCATTTATAACACATATTGAGTCATGTGGCTCAGTATTAAAAACACTGTTATGAAGCTACGCAGCATGGTTTGCTATTAGTACATCTGCCCCAAAGTTCCTGGGTTTGAATCCTGCGTGCTCCTGTTTCCTCCAGTTCCTACGAGCAACTGTATCAGAATACATTTTTAAAGTGAACCTGCATTCAAGCCATGCTACGTGCTGAATGCACTGAGCAAACTTTTTTTTTACCTGGATGCAGGTCAGTGAAGCTGTGCAGAGCAAGACACTTGCCATTGAGACAGACTTTGAGCTGCAGAGATGCCGTCTGGATCAGCATCTCAGTAATCAGCCAGCAGTCCTCCTGCCCTGCTATTGTGCTTTGTTCAAACAATTATAGCATGTTGTTAGGGGTAGCAGACACGCACAACAATATAAAAACAGAAGAAGAAATTGGGAAGTGCTGTTAAATATGTCCACAATTTTGTTCCTGTCTTCTCACCTCTGATCTCCTTTGTAAAGGGGCTTTTTACAGAGCCCACATTGGGTGGCTGATGATTCATAGAACTGAGGCCACCCGGACTCCACCAGGGTCTCAGTCTCAAAAGTCCCTTCCTTGTTTTGCTCGCCCGCTTGGACTAAGACAATTTGAAGACTGTTAAGATCCTGGATAAGGGAAAGTGTTTCTTGGAGCTCGGCCTCGCTTTCTGGAATCTGCAGGGAATGGCGAATCAGCTGCAGGGTGGATTGCCGTTGGATGTCTTTCTGAACAGGACTCAAGGGCTGGCATGGATCGATCAATCGACTTAACCTCTAAAACAGACAATCACAAAGATCGATGATACAAAATGAAAAAAACGACAATTGTGGCTAAACGTCCTGCTCGTCAAATAGGGTTAAAAGTTACAATCAACAACAAATCCATTAACCTGTTTTGACGAAGAGGGAGTGTTGAAGATATAAATCAGTTGCTAGTTGTCTGAAAAGCACTCGTGTTATCCACATTCCACTTTCATTTTTTTTCTAAAGTATTGTAACGATCCTATTTCTAAAAAATCCAATGCTTTAAAAAATACTCCGCATACAAATAAAAAAAATGCAGTTGTAGACTGACAGATGAACTCCAACCTTAATAAGAAGACCATTTAGCCACCTAAAGAGTATGATAGGGTGCCAGGAATATCACACTTGGTAGTAAATCCAACAAAACAGTTCACAAAAAAAAAAAAAAAGGCCTTACACAAGGATATAAGTCAAAGGGGGAAAAAAAAAAAAAGTCAAACAAAAACCCAAAGTGTAAACCCCCCCCAATCGTCCTGTTCACATACAAATATTGAAAAAAAGTCTGAACCATGATAGGGATTTTCCAAAAACCACATAAGAATCTTTGTTTTTGTGATCTCCACGACTAATTGTTTGAAATGTAGAAGGAGTCAGCTTTTACCTCGGTTGCCTTGGGCTTCCCCTTGGGCAGATCACAGCCACACTTAGGGCACACTAAGGGTTTATGTCTGTTCTTATACATGTAGTCACACAACGTGTTCTTACAACGACCTCTGCCTCTCAATGTTGACAGTCCTAGGTCCTTAAAAAAGAAAGAAGTGGAACTTATAAGACAGGACATGCAATATTCACACAAAACATTCAAATGATTTGCACTTACAAAGCTGTTGACTGACACGTGATTGAAGGGAACAATTGACACAACGGTCATGCTCTTATCAGATGAGGAAGAAACGGGCTGGTGTGTGGTGACAGGAGAAGTCTACAAATAAAATGAACACATTGATTAAGAACACTGTCCTAATACATCCATCAATCTATTCTCAATGGTGCTTGTCCTTTATAAGGGTCGCAGGTGAGCTGGAGCCTATCTCAGAAGACTTTGGGTAAGGGACAGACGGGTAAGGAGAACAAACAATGGTTGCCAGCCAATGGCAGAGCAAATAACTATTCACACTCGCATTCACACCTAGGGACAATTTAGAGCCTTTGACAAATTTAAGATACATGTTTTTGCAATGAGGGAACAAGCTGGAGTAACTGCAGACAATCCATGCAAGCATAGGAACAGAAAGAACATGCAAACTCGACCTAAGGCCAGCGCAGCGATCAAACCGGAACCTAAAAACTGAAACATATTTGATACAATCAACTAAAATGCTTCTGTGTGCTGACCTGCACGGATTGGACTTGCTGGCCGAGTTGTTTTAAAGTACCAGCTTTGAGACCTGAGAATCTCTCTGTGGGTTCTGTGGTTAACAACAAAAATGTTATCCCATAATACACAAAAGAGTCCCTCTTTTTTTTTTCTTTTTTTTTTGTCGATTTAACTTCTTCTTGTTAAGTATGGTTCAGGACTACATGACACGAAAAAGACTCCATACAAACAAAACGGGAACATGATGTACCAGTTGGTGGTCTGTTGTTTTGTGCCGGAATTTTTCTGTTCACAGCTGGGACTGCGATGACTTGGAACAAAGCAGGCGCTGGAGAAACAACGTCAGTGTAAAACAATGTGACTGGAGTCTTTACATGAAATCTAAATATCAATAATGTTTGTAGTTTCCATTCACCTGTTTTATAACAGGAAGGTAAGATGGGTCTTTTCGGCCTCCCCTGAACTTCACACATGCTTTGACTTCTGAGTGCTTTTTTTTTCATGTGCCTATTTTAAGACAAGGATTGTGTCTAATTAGACCTATAAAACTGGATGAACTCAAATACAGCACGGAGAAGGTCATTTGTACAGTGACTCACTTTATTAGCGGCTGCATGGACGTGCAGCGTGTTTTTTCCGGTGATGTGCTGCTGCCCTCTGCTGACTCAACACTTAGAGCTGAGTTGATCTTCCTTAAGCAGTTTTGCCCTTCTTTTTTGCTCCGAGTGGGTTTGGTTTTACCAGCACCAGCATCAGTATTCCCCTCCTTTGTAGTGTCTAGACAGCTTGGAGCAGACGTGGCTTCGGACACCACCGTGGCAACGGGTATGTTTTTTTGCTGGATTTTCTTTGCCTGATGTAGAAATGCAGGCAGAGTGAAAAAGTCAGACACTACTATGAACATGGAGCAGTCTTCAATTGAGGACTAAGAAAAAGCAGTAGTTAGATTATTTATCATGATCAATATAATAGTATTCCTTCTTCATCATGAAAGGACAGCGTAAATGATTCTGAGCATAACCTAAATGTGTCTTGATATTACAGATCTTATTACAGATGTACTCTGGTCCTGCAGGTGGTATAAACTGGCTCGCTTGCTGTCCCACCAAAGCCTGTCTGGACTGTAACTAAATCACCTCAAAGAGTAACAAACTACAGGTTAAATCAGTAGAATATTTGCAAAGGCACAATTATTCTTGTTCCTCTTGTCTTTAGACTGATCAAGCAAACATTCTACTTTTTCGTTTTTGGTGCCGATAGAAATCTAATAAATATTATTTTAAAACGAGAACGATTAGATTATGCTGATTATACAGGCCGATAAATGCAATCCTAAAAAGGTATTACTCACAGCAGGTATCCATTTTCCGCCAAGGTGGATTCCACAGTCGGGGCATTTTGCTGGCTTGTGGCGGGTGACATACACGAATGAACACTGAGGATTAGGACACCTCCCACGACCTCTTCTGGTGTATGTCTTCACAGCCTAAAACAACAGTTGGACAAATGCTATCTTAAATGCAATTAAATTAACTTCTATTCTCTGATGAAACGAGAGCCAGCGCTGTCATGATGTTCAAAATGTGTGCGCAATGACCATCTTGTATGGCGGCACCGCTACGGGATTTTGCTCTTCTCTGGCTGCCACAGGGACCATCATGACGGTGCCCAAAGAGCTGACCCCCGCCAAGGACTTGGTCTCGAGCAAGTTCTAAAATAAGAGCAAAATGACATGAATTACCTGTAATTCAATTCAATCAGTAAAACACAATGTTGTCATTAAACATGGTTATTGGATGTGAAGTCAACACCTGGTTGGGTATGATGGCAACCATCTGTGTCGTTTCCCCTTGGGTTTGATGCATTGTCACCCCGCTGTTTACACCAGCAGCATCTCTTATCTCACATCTGTTCATTCCAACACAGTTTGCTAGCGCATCCACAGGGCTGTGCGGGTAAGAAACATCTTTGCAAGCTGGAGACACAGTAGTGATTGAGGAAGAAGAGGAGGATGTGCTTCCTTGGACGGCAGTTGAAGATACCGCCTCGCCAATGTCTTTTCCAAAGTTGACCAGAGAGCTTGAAGAAATATCCATCTCGGAGGTCAAGACAAGCGTTTGGGCCTCTTTCGACTCTTGAGACAAAGTAGGGAAGGACACGGTTCCATCAACTGGATTGGGACACTCTGCCAGGGAAGCTCCTGGCTGGGGATCATCGGTCAGGACAAGGTAACTAGCTCTCGGTAGGATCTTACGGAAGCCTGGAAAGTCATTGGATGGACTGGGAGACAACTGAAATTACAAAAACAATGAAATTCAGAAAACCTCTGTGAAAAAGCCACCATTGGTCATCAACTACAACTTTGTACACAACAAAAACTGGAAACATTATTACTGTAAACTCTCTTGATGCGCCATTCTTTTGACTTCAAAGTAAGACATGATTTCTAAAGCATAAAGTTAAGTCCAAATCAACGTTGTGCTCAAATGTATTTGAGTCACGTAGCTGCCCTAAAGCATTTTTTTGGTCATTTACTGTATCTGTGCCATCCTTCTCCGAGTTGGCCTTCTCCAGATAGTAGCGTTTCTCTGCCACGCTTAGCCTTTTCCAGCTTTCGCTGATCCGCTTGTTGATTTCTGATTGTGGCTGATTGGGCCTCTCCTGTTGCATAATCTGATGAACATCGAAGTAGTAGAGCAGGTAGGCAGATCTGGAAGATTACATTTTTTGAAGCATGGGAGCAGAATCCCAATTTGTGACGGTGCAAACATTTTGATGTGTGCATTACCTGGGCTTTTTTTGTTTCACATCGCCATCTTCTTGACTTTTGCGCTTACGCTTCTTGGGGGAAATTACACCAAGCTGGTTGCCACCTCTCTCAATCTCCTCTTTTAGCTTCACCTCCTCTTGTAGCTTCGCAACCTCATAAAGGTCCATCTTCTCCATGATGGCCTTGGACCTAGGTACCATTTGGATCATACAGAGTATGTTAAAAAGTAAATACGATGACATTTACTCAAGTAAACATGTATTTTGTAACTATATATAATTGGATTTAGGTTGACTTCTGTTGTCCCTTGATTTAGTTTTTTTTTTTTAATATTAAAATTATCACCCACAGCTAGAAGAAAAATAAACCGTTCAACATAATAATAATAATTTAAAAAACTCTTCATTGGTTGTGTGATGCTACAACTCTGAAATCGGGACAAACATGGATGAGAATAAAAAGAAACACCAACGATCAGTGCATACAAGAGCGACATAAATAACGCCCTGATGATCATTTCAATGTGCCAAAAAGCGATGGTCACAAGAGTACTAATGGGGCGTTAACAAGTTAAAAACACTAGCACGTGTATGTTTTAAAGCAGCGTTAATGGCCAAACTGTATACTGCCAGCTATTCACGGCGTGGTCCAATGAAATGGCTTCTTGTTGAAGTCTTACCTCGTGTGGACCGAGCGCTTCACGATGCTTTGAAAATGATGTAAAAACGATCGGACATCATACAATCACTGGATATTAGTGCTACGTGGTAAATCGTATATGTAAAGTGCGGAATTTGCGAGAGGAATATGTCAGCAGAAATTGCTTCGTTTAACCTCTACCGAACAAAAACATGGCGTTTCTGCTGTATTGGTTATAAACCAATCACAGGCGTTCATTTGGAAACATTGGCCAATCATGTTTGACGTTTTTGACACGTGAAGGTGACACTTTTCTGGTATTGATAACACGCCTCTGCCGAATTATGATATGAAACACACTGACAAGTTAAACAAAGAAAGTGTAGGTATAGTATGTTGATAGCAGGGCGTTGGAGATATTAAATCAAATTCCATCCTTATTTACCTAGAAGTCACTTTTAGACCTAACTAATCGCAAAGAAGGGTGTAGGTTAGTTAATCGAGCACTGATCAACTCGATGGGCAAAAATGGCGGATGACAAGGTGAGGAGAGCGTTCCGACTTTTAACCCATCAATTCTTTATACCGAGTCAGTCCGTAGTTATGAGAAGAAATGGGAAATTGAAAATGGATTCCGTTTAAGTATGCCAACCTCTCATCGAATTTATGGTCGCACCAGTTTGCCAATAAACAGAGATGTTTAACTTCAATAATGGAAATCGTAAATGACATGTATTACATTGCATCACTGTTTGCATGAATGAAAAACAAGAATTAGGATGGTATTTGTGACCGGTGGAAACATGAACCACTTGTCTATTTTTAGGATCCCCTGAAAAAGTTGAAAGACTTGACACAGCTCAAAAATCAATTGGAGGAAATCCAGAAGAGAGTGGAGAACGAAATCTCTGTAGGAATTCCTCAGGTACTTGCGTGGTTGCTGTCACGTGACTAAGGCCAAACACAAATCCCCCCCCCCCCCCCCAAACCTCAAAGTTGCCCACTTAGATTGTGTTAGTGATCAGAAACCAACATTAACACAGTTTGTTAAAGCTAATCTTTTATTGCACTGCAGCTCTGCTTACCTTCTGGCTTTGACGTAATTTATGCTTCAACCGCTACTTGAATGTGTCTGCCAGGTCATTGGTGGCGAAACCCGTGATGCTATAAGGTTATTGTAACAAAAAAGTAACGCAAGCTAAATTGAGAAGAGAAATTTCAACAACGAAATCAATGAAAACTAGTAACTACTAAACTAACTACAATACGCGAAAATCTTTGTCAGTATGAGCATGCAGGGGTATCAACACTCCTCTGTGGTTCGTGGAATTTGTGAAAAAGTTTGATTTTCAGTTTAATGTCATCTTCACATTGCAGGGTGGCTCGCTGTTGGGATCTCCGTTCCTGAAGGGCTTCCTGGCTGGTTATGTAGTGGCTAAGCTGCGCTCTTCCGCCATCTTTGGGGTGCTGCTGGGGACAGTCACTGGCATCTACGCAGCACAGAACTATCAAGTGCCTAACATTGAAAGGACCGTCAAAGACTTTCTCAACAACTTGAAAAAAAAAAAGTAATTTGGGCAGGCCGGCAAAAGCCTGGTGCTAGTTCTTGTTTGCTCAGTGATGGACTGCAATTTTTGCATTTTATTTATGATGTAGGACTTCAATTTGCAGCGTTTGGTCCGTCACGTTTCATGACATTCATTTGTTTGCTCCTTGTGATCGCCTTAAGTTAACTGCACTGAAATTCATGTATTTAATTTTGTGTTATCAACAATGATTGCGATCCAGAATGAGAAGTCGAGGTACAGGAAGCGGTGGCTGCCGAGGGTACGGTGGGGGGCCCTCTTATGCGTGATGGTCCTCATCTACGGCACGCATGCGCCGCTCATCGCTCTGAGCAAAGCGGAGGGCCGCATCCCTTTCAACCCTTCCTCATGCGTCGTGATGATCGAGTTGGTCAAGCTGCTCGTGTCTTTCGCCACTCTCATTACGACCGGGGGCGCGTCGACCTTCCTCGCGCCTCCCTCCCCGTTCCTCGTGGCCCCCTACGCCGCCCCCGCCGCACTCTACGCCCTCAATAACAACCTGGTTGTCCTTATGCAGGCTCACATGGACCCAAGCTCTTTCCAGGTCCTCAGCAACCTTAAAATTGCCACCACTGCTCTGCTCTACTCTCTGTGCTTAGGCAAGAGGATGCGCTGGGGTCAGTGGGCCAGTCTGGGGCTCCTCATGGCGGCGGGAATGTGCCATAGCTACACCAGCCTGGACTCAGCAGACACGGGCGAAACGCAGCAAGAGATCAGGCTTCATATCACTGCGTGGGGGCTTTTCCTCATGCTGGTGTATTGCTGTGCATCTGGGCTCGCAGCCGTTTATACAGAAAAGGTGCTGAAGGGTCAGAAGCTGCCACTCAGCGTTCAAAATCTCTACCTCTACGTTTTTGGTGTGCTCATCAACGGACTGTCTTCTTTCGCTGCCCTCGCGAGTGACAAGAGCTTTTTAGAAGGGTACTCGTGGACTGTCTGGGCTATCATAGCGGGACAGGCGGCTAACGGCCTTCTGATGTCTGTACTGTTGAAACACGGCAGCGGCATCACTCGGCTGTTCGTCATCTCCTGCTCCATGCTGGTCAACGCTGTGATGTCGTGGGCAGTTTTAGGGCTGCAGCTGACTTTCTTCTTCTCGATACCACTCGCCATGGTCGCCCTGGCAGCTTTTCTTTACTACACATAGCCGACTTTTCACTAGAAGCTCCAAGCACTCTTTTAATACTCATTCTTTGGTTTCGCATATTTATTTCTTGCTTTTTTATTTCTATGTTGTGTGTAAAGATGAAAATTGAACAATAAATCTAACCTTTTCATTGTTACCCATACACTCAATGGCCAATTATGTATGTGTGTCTAATGGAATACAATGCAAGAGCTGCATCAAAATGTCTGCTTTTAGCATTATAGGCTAAATGCCATCCACCCATTTTCAATAGTGTGTGTGTGTGTGTGTGTGTGTGTGTGTGTGTGTGTGTGTGTGTGTGTGTGTGTGTGTGTGTGTGTGTGTGTGTGACCTCGTTAGGATCACAGGGTAAGGGTCCTCGAGCTCCTATGCAGCCAGTTTTAGGTGTACCCCTCCTGCTAAACACCTGATTGAAATAATCAGTTCATCAGCAAGCTTTGCGAAAGCCGGCTCACGAACCTGATGATTTTATTTTTGCAGCAAGAATGCATCCAAAACAGACTGGATAGGGCCTCAAGGACCTATCTTGGGCTGCCCTGGTCGAGATTATCCACGACTCTAATAAGAACAAACGTGCATTTAGATACTGCACCACTGAAAATGGCCACCACAGTAATACACACAAATTCCTCATTAGATTGTCATGACCTCGTTTGATTCCTGCCTCAGGCATGATTCCAGTCCACTTTCTTTTACTTTAATACTATTCATTCATCCATTTTCTGAACCGCGTTTATCTTTACGAGGGCTGCAGGAATGCTAGAGGCTATCCCAGAAGTCTTTAGGCGGCAGCCGGGGTACACCCTGATCGGTCACCAGCCAAGTACAGGGCACACACAAGCAAACAACCACCCACAATAACTCCCACGGAAAATTTGGAGTGGTCAATCGGCCTAACACACATATTTTTTTTTTGTTGTTGTTTTTTTTATGATGTGGGAGGAAACCCACACAGGCACAAAACTCCAAACAAGAAGGCAGAAGTGGGAATTGAGCCCCGGACCGCTGAACTGTGAGGCTAACCAGTGCATCACTGTTCGGCCGTGATAATATCCATTTTAATTAAATAAATGATGTATTCTTGTACTCATCTTTAAAATTCATTGAATTGTCATACATCAATACGCTTGCACTCAAATTTCTGCATTTGCGCATTCGCAAGCAATTTCCACAAAAGTTGCACATTTTCTAATACATTAAGGAGTGCTACACAAGGTCCACAAGGTAAGTTCTCATGCACCTACAACGTTTCGTCACATGTAACTTTTGGGAGGTAATTGTGCTCACCTCACTTAGTGAGAGTATCTTTCAACTCCCCCAGAGCTGTGAAAAATAAATAAAAACAAGAGTTACTACAGTATAGGACAAGTAAGTGTAGAACTAAACCCACCTTTACGCAGTTGTTTGTTGTTGGCATGCAGCTGCTGGTTCTGAGCAGATAGGAAAACAGCATCGTGCACAGCCTCTAGCAGCACGCTTCTGTATCTGGCCTCAGACGTCCTCCTCAGATCTTCGCTTGATTCATAAAACCTCCTGAAGACCTTCAGAGACACATGTTCATGAAAGAAAAAAAATAAGGCAGGGTAAACAACATATTTGGGGATAAAAAAACAAACACAAAAAACAAACACTTAATTGCAGGCATCAGAAATTTCATGCGAGCTCCGGTGTTTGTAATTAAGGAACAACACCAGTTACACAAAAACAAACAAAGGTCATAGGGCAGGTTGTGGGTTGCCCCATCCCATGGTGCTGTTTTCCTTTCTTTTATTTCACACTTGATTCATTGATTGAGCACAAAATGTCTCATAATCCTCATGCATCTTTGAGTCTGTTCAATCTTTTTATTTTTTAACAGTTTCAACCACTTCTTTTCCTTCATTTGAATGGCTAATGTGCGGCTCTTAGCCGTTTGGGGGCAGTATAATACAAAGACGCCTACCAAGAACAGTTTCACGACCAAGTAAATTGAATAAATATCCTGTCACAAATTAGAATGTATTTATTTTTTTCGCTGAGGATAAAAATATGTCCGTCTGTGACTTTTGCTCTTTTTCTTTTTACCAGTGTCATTGCATTGAAATAGACCAATAATATTATGTGAAGTAAAAGTATAGAATACATATTTGGGCTTTGCATGGAAGGGTAAACTGCGAGGGTAAATACTTAGGGAGACAGCAGTCCCCTCAAAAAAAAAGTACTGATAGTCACAAATAGTAAAAGAGTGGAGAGACAAAAGATGAATGAAAAAGTTAACATTTATACCCTGGGACGGATGGACCCACCTGCAGGCTCTCTTCCCTTAGACGTTGCACTTCACTTTGATGCTTGTGACGCTGCACCAGCAGGTCCTTGCGGGCCTGCTCCGCTTCCACTCGCAGGGCCTCCATCTGCAGCATCAGAACCCGTCTCTCATTGCTCATCACCAGCAGCTCTCTCTGAACGCCCTCACCCTAAGGATTGATTATTTTCATCATTTGACATTTACGCTCTATTATTACTGTGTCTTTATAGTTTTCTTCACATTTCCACAAAATTACACATTGATGGCCTTCTTTGCCCCCCTCCCCTCCCCTCCACAATGAATCACCTCAAGTGACTCAGCATCCTCTCCAAAGAAAGATAACACGCTGAATAATAATACAGTATGAAACATATACAGCTTACTGGAAGCTGCTCCCTCGTCAAGTCTCTCTGTATTTTCTCCACCTCCTGCTGAATTAATCTCCCGCTGAGCTCTTTCACTTGCCTCCTACGCTCGTGTGCATGGCAGTCTTCCAACTGATACTCATCATTTAACTTAAAAAAAGCAGAAAGGGAAGGAGGGCTTTAGTGAGAGTGTCTTGTGCATACAGAAAGCCTTCAAATGATTAAAAGGCACAAGGGAGATGAAGCGAGTTACTTGTAGACAGAGGTCACATTTTTCTGCAGGAATATTCTTAATTGGTTCCTTTCTGAGAGGCTCCATCAACTGCAGGATCCTTGTTATGCTCTCCTGGACTTTCTCCAGGCTCCCTGCGCCTCCTGCAGATATGAGAAGCAGAACATACAGTCACTGGTCAAATCACCTGTGCAATCAAGTAACGTTCAAGAATAGGGCATATCAAAAGATCTACCTTAAAGAAAATAATAAGGCTTCATTTTTTTAGATTCCTGGAAGTATCTGGATTCTTTTGTGTGCTAAACAGATTTATTGTGGAACTTGTTCCGATTTTTTTGTGTAAGTAACACTATTTGGAGCGTTTATAAATATCATGATATAAATAACATTATAGTACTGGAAATTATAATCATATAGGTGGACTTTGTGAACAGCTCTTATATTGAAACTTTTGGAAATCTGCAGATGTGCTGATTTGTGAAGTGTCCTGTTTACCTCTTACATGTGCCTCCATCTCCTGCCTTAAGTCTTCCTGCAAACTTTTCACGGTGTCTGAAGTATTTTCGGGATTGATGTTGTGACCTCCAGATAAGTGACCGTCCATTTGGATCTTTTGGAGGCCACACAGCTGCCAAAAAAACAGAATACTTATTTTCCGGGGTGGGGTATAAATCAGTAGTGATACTTAAGTTGCATTTTATTCTTTTAGATTTTGTATTTGTACATTTTAGTATTCACTTGACTTATTACGTGCAATTGAAAATAGCCACTGCACTTACATTGCAATGTTGTGACAGTTAATGAAAACAAATGAAATAAGATAAAAATTGGGAAGAAAAACTATTTTGTTAATAAAATAAAAAATAAATGCCAAATGTATCACATAGCTATATTACGTGTCATTTAGAACCCTCTATTTATTGAGTATGATATTTTCTCTCCTCAAAAGCCTGACGTATTTGAACAGACACATGCATGGCTCAGATAATCCTTCAGAGGGCAGGAATCTGCCATCAGATGGCTTTTCAGTGACCTTGCAAGACAGCTCTAACTGGGAAAAGAGAAATAATTGATTTTGAAACGTTACTTTGTCAAAATTTGAAGAGGGAGGTAAAACAATAAAATAAAATGTTTATTCAGATACTATTAAATGCACACTGGGAAGGTGCATTGTAAAAATACTCAATATTGATCACAAGTATTTGAGTAAAACTGTGTTAGAAAGCGGTGTAAGTCATTTGAAACAGTAGGTCATTGAATTCTGGATTTATTATTTGATTAATTATTAATGAAGTCTTGATTTTCCAATTTAAAATATGTAAGCAAAAATAAGCCATTGTGCACAAATGATAGAGAATGTTGTCAATTCTAGCTACTATGTTCATGCACATTCTTTGACTACTAACCTTAACCCAACAAGCGAGACTATTGAAAGATTTCAGGCCTTCCGCTATGCAAAATAAAAAGTTTGTGACCCACAAAGTTAATAAAAATAAATAAATAAATAAATAAAGCTGAAATATTCCTCTTCTCTATTTCCAAATCCTTCGGTGGTGTTCTCAAGGTTGCTGTTTGCCGTTGTTTATTGATTCGAAGTGGGTAAAGTTATTTTTGATGTTTGGAAATACAAAAATGTTAAGCTTGTTATGAAATGAAGATTTTTAAGCATCGTAACCGGACTCGTCCATACAATATGATACAAATCAAAAGTCATGTGTGGAAGTTGATTTTCCCTTCTATTGTTCTGTTTTTTTTGTTCAAAAGAACCAATAAAGTCTCCATTTTCAAACAATCAGATCTTTTTGTTAACTAGTCCATGCTTCAGGTTTTATCGGGTTAACTGCAGGAGTACTTAGTACCTTAGTGTAAAGGAGGAAAGGTCGCAGCGACACTACGGCCTTGCTCAAGTCACCTATCTAATTATTAGGAGGCTAAGTCTAACAGATGTATAAGGTTCAAACCTTAAGTTTAATCCTTTGTGATTCTTCCCTTTTCTTCTCCCACGACTGCTCTTTCACAATCTGCTGAATGGACCACACACTTATGAATTCAATATGTTTGACACATATTTCACTGTTGATGTTATAAATGACCTGCAGGCTTTGGATGAGCTCAGCAAGCCTGTGGATGTTATACGTCCCATTAGCCGAATCTGACATCATCACATGTCTCAGCCCCATAATATGACCTCGGATCTCTTGCTCCGTTTTCTTTGGACTCCAGCAAAATTGGGAAGGCCTCGTCACTAAACGCTTCACTCTTTGGGCCAAAGCTAAAGCAGATGGCGTCTCGTCATCCAAATTGCCTGTAATGAGGAAGAGGAAGACTCGCGCTCTGAGCAAAGGTTAGATTGGAAGTGGGGAGAGGCAGAGCAAAGCACCTTGAGGTTGGATAAAGTAGATGAGCGCCGTCCTGCTATTTCCTGTGAGAGCGTCGCTTAGGAGGATGTGCAAGAGTGCATCGGTTTTGGCGGCCTCACGTGGGAGTTGATCCATAACCTTCAGCAGTGGGCTGATGCTGGAGACATGACATGGCATGAAATGCCATAAATGTTTTCAAATTTGATATGGGATTTAATAACCATTTTATGGACATTTTCAAATGCTGTCACTGCTGGCAACACCCTGGGCTAGTCGCCAGTCACTTGCAGAACACATAGAACCTAACTTACTAAGTTACGAACTGTGGCGTCAACTTGTTCACGCTGATTGCGGGCATAAGTGTAAAAAGTGAAGTGGCACGCTTAGGAATGTTTTGCATTTTGCGTGACTATTGATTTTATTCTTAGAAAATGGCATGTCTTGTTTAGTGTAGTCACATTGTGTATCAGTGCATCTGGATCCGGACAAGATTGGCTCATTTCCATATCTTATTAAACACCAAATTGCAGCTATACTTCTTACTTTGTGGCAAACATATAAGGATAAATACTCTGTAAAAATCGAACATGTTGTCAACAGACCCCATGAGGTCCGTCCCGTTGGCTCCTCCCACCAGACCGAACACCCGCAGTCTGCTACGACAGAGTTGAAAGGCCACTTCATCGTTTTGGAGTTTCCACTCCACTGCAACTGTGAAAAGCCAACTACATCTGCAGAACACAAAAGTAGTTGATTTTAAAAATAATAAGAAAATGAACACAAAACAAATAACTGTGAGTCTTTTAGGTGTTCCATTTATTTCCAAGTTGTGTAACTCCCTGCCAGATACAGCCTGAGTTTATTCGTCTTACCTTGATGAAATGGATTCTTCTTTGGCCTTTTGTGCTTCCCTGCATGTTTTATAGAGCGAGTAGGCTTCCTCTGCAGAGCCTACGCACACCTCCGCTAAACCTCTGATAACACTAAGCAAAGACCAAAAGTCAATTTCGCAATGTAATAAAAGCTCAATACATGATTCTGTGTTAGTACTGGAATTTGCCAACTTTTATTGAGCCAATTAAGGAACATCATTTACAGAAAATACTATAAGCAACCATTTATAGGCTCAATTTTGGCAAGGTGGACATTCTTTGCAGTAAGCAAATGATACGTTAAGAGATCTTTGATCATTTTCCACGGCACTACTGATGATCACTGTGGCACATTGCCTGGGACTCAGTGACACTTACCCTCCGAGGATCGGATGAAGGACAAGTTCTAGAGTTTGTGTGTCAGGGTTCAGGAGGTCCTCGACATTGCCATCCAGGTGAAACTGTGCAAAAAAAACCAACTTGTTGGCAACGTTCTATCTGTAATACCATCGTGTCACGCAATAAAAACAAACCTGAAGGTAGGACACGGAGACAATCAGCTCCTCTTTCACAGATGACATCACACGACTCAATGCATTTTTTAACACCTGAGAAAATCACAATGTGGGTAACAAGATGCTGTGACCAAATAGCAGTTTCCCTCCCGTTATTGAGACAAGGCATATATTTTACATTACAAATATCTTACGACAAGCACACTCAAATAAAAAAATAGTATGTCAATTTACTCCCAATCCTGTCATGTAAAATCTGGGCCTGTTTAAATTGTTAGAACATGATATACATACATCTCTGTTATCTGATGGAAAAGCATTTTGTTGTGCTACACGTGCTTGCATAGAAAGATAAAAAAAAATAAAAAGACCATTTATAGTACATAAACGACCATTTTCAGACCAATTATATGAAACTTGTTAGTCAAATTTGGTGTGATGGAAACATTCCCTTTAGAGGGAAGTCAAGGTAATGTTTCAAAACTGCACAAGACCTGTTGAACGATGACATCATCAATCAGAGTGCCGATGTTCTCCATTGAAGCGCCCCCTATGAGCAGTGACCCAGTGTAACCTCCACACGTGCAATCAGTGAGTGGCTGTAGGAGCTCACCATGGAAACCCTGTCAGACACATATAATTGTTGCGTCGGTTTTGTGACTCACACTGACTTGATGTTACCTGCATGTTTTCCACAGCTACAGCTTGGTCGAATGACAAGCGCCATAGTTGCTGTTTGGAGAAACATTGAGGTGGCGCAAGCTCATAAAAGGAAAATATTGTGAGATGGTGCCCTTCAGAGTACCTCATCTTTTGACATGCAGTCCGAACTTTGTCCATCCTTATTAATGAGCGTGCACTCTGTACCTTATGAGAGGAAAGACATTATGCACACAGAAATCTAACTGCATACATCCATTTTTTATTGTTTGTTCTTATAGCGAGCATTTGTTATGCTCTGTGCTGCGTTGACTTTGTTGAGTTTTGTTTCATTATGTTTTCCCTGTATCATCTCTTCATGTCTTGTCTCGTTAGAAGTGTAAGGCAGGTACGTGAATCACTATTTCACAATACTGCAGCAAATCGAATGCGCTTCCAATAGTGTAGGGTTACATTGTGAGAAGAAGCCTTACCTGGTATTGGATTTAGTACAATTCCTACCTTCACTCCTTCACCATTCCTCATTATCACCTGGAGAAGAAATATAGGTCACTGGAGAGTTAACAGAAAAAGAATCTGCTATTTTTCAACAAAAGAATGAGTACTCACAGGGTCTTTTATACCCATGGAGGCCATGTTCCGCTTATGTTTGCAGCTTCGCTAGCAGATCTGGATTATATTACACTCTGCTAAATTATTAAGGGCACAGAATCTACTTTCACCCAAGGTGTACAGTTACTAAGATGTAAAATAAAAGTTGAATTTAATATAAGACTAAGGTACAGTCAGTTCAGCCATCATGGGTAAAGTGTACAGTAATTTGCTTTAAATAATTGGAAAAGGCGGTGGTAAAAGTAGAGGACAATTCTGATTGTACATCATTTCTGTCTTGTTTCAAAACTGCAATGTAGTTGCTTTATCTCTAGGTGACTGTCAATGATATGGCTTAAAGAAATAAAAAGTGGAAACTAAAATGGGTTCATTTCACACCCGGGGTAAGTCTTACATTAACAGTGTCAGTGCAGGCTATTTAAAGAGACCACTGTACAAAAGGTGAAGTGCTGTACAATAACATTTGTAGGCTAACAAATTAAATAAACAACTTGAATTTCAAAATGTTAAATTCTTTATTGACTTTAGTGTTGGCATTCACATTTATGAAGACTTTTGTATTTTAGAATATTTAACCAACTAGAAATGTTTTTTCTTTGCAATGAGTCCTGGCCAAGATGTAGCATAGTTCAGCAAAGAAACAAAGATGTAGCTATTTCCACACGTAGTATTTTTAAGAATTTCAATTCAGCCATCATTGAAAACATGTCACCCTAGGTGACGAAAAGTTACAAACATGGACTGAAAATTACTCCTTCTTTTATGTTAAGCAAAGATGTCATTATTTACAGCGTGCAAAGATTGCTGAGCACTTAGACAAGTAGTTATCTGCTCCCAGCACTATTCAGGCTTATAAATGTACAACAAAACACGTGACTTTAGTCTTAACGTGATCCGCAAATAGTATCTGTCTGGCTTGAAGGATTTGTCTGCTTTGCTGAGTTGGCGATATGATTTCAGGAAGGGGGTTGATTAAAATTCTGACTACAAAGTGCAAATTCTTAAAATGTTTGGAGTAAATCCAGTAGTTGTAGCATGTGCTAAGCAAGCTCCATGTCCGTCCCAACGAAAGAGGAACATTAGTCCTTTGTTTAACCGTAGAGTTTTGTCACCCTATGTGGTGAAAGTGGAGGGGGGAGATTGTTGTCCTAATGAAACCAACCATGGGGGACATGAGATGAAAACGGAGTGGAGAACCCCAAAAAGCCAAAATGCGTAACAAGCAATTATATATGTATCCCCACTACAGCAGTAAGCTAGTTTCATTACAGTATATGAAGTGATGTGTCAGATGAAGATGAAGAAATAAGCAGCTCTTGCCTTCCCTTCTTCAACCTGTAAAAGGGGGGAAGAAAACATTATACAGACTATATTAAAATATTATATTGAAAAGTAACAATGTAGTAAACGTGTTGATTACACTATACAAGGTCTTCAATAATGGGATCATCATCATCATTAGCTAAAGTGAGCAGGATAAAAAAGATCTATTTCAACTGATTGCATTTCTCACATTGATTTACGAGTCCTAAAATAATCATCTACAGTACCTGTCTCGCATTTGGGGCGGCCTTTTGTGAAGGTGCCCTCGATGGCGGCACCACTGTCAACATCCACGCACCAGCAAACGCCGATGACGTGCCAGCACTGAATGGCTTCATATCGACCCTTCAAGTCACACACAGGACGGAATGGATCCAGTTGGCTGCTTTTAACCTCTGCGCGGATTTGACATTTGGTCTTTGTGGAGGATCCTAAATGGAAGATAAAAAAAAAACAACAATGCTAAAATATAAAGTTTGTCTGTTGAGTCTAATGCAGACAGGGCATGTTGATGGAGGACTGTGTCCAGTTTCACACTGATTGAGGACTTTTGGCCTTTGCTCGACTATTCGTGAAGACATTCGACTGCTAAATCCTCACATGCTGGAGTGAAGATTCTTTGCGGAGAAAGTTGGAGTAGTGTTGCTCACCTGTAGGAGTTGGAGGCTTCTGTTGGGACATGTGGAAGATGATCCAGTTGCGCAACCAAGATTCAAAGCTCTACAAAAAGAATCAGTCAGTGAATAAACTATTTGTGCACGTTTTGCGGTCTATGTTTTTTAACACGGCTGATTCACCTTCCAGTTACTCTGATTCAGCTGTTTCTTCAGGCTCTTCAGGTTACCCAGCACAGTGTCATTGAATTTGGGCATCTCAAAGTTCTCCTAAAATGATTACCTCATTTTCTTAGTTAAAATTAGAACGTGGGGGGTGGATGGATTAAATCCTGAGTACAAATTACCTCCATGAGACCAAGCATCTCATCCACGCCAATGGATTCCATCTTCTTCTCTTCCTGCTGGAAAGACAGGAAAGGATTGTTGTAACATTAGTCATTTTCAATAATACTGTAGGTTACAACATAATACGCCTCAAGTTCTGAGCTTTTATTCCTTTCTATTATATTGGATTTCAGAGAGGGAGGGGTAGACCTTACTTTCACAGGTGCCTTGGTCGCCACTGAGTCTAGATCTGCAAATGCCTGCATCTGTGGGAAGTGGTTCATTGGCTGGCGCAACTTGAATGGGGCAACTGTCGGGACAAGTTAGAAACTGAGCGCAACTTGAAGCGGGAAACTGTCGGCACAAGTTAGAAACTGATACTTTGACCTAAGAATGTTGTTGCAATCAAATCCAGTGAATTAATTAGAGTTGGGAAACGTAAGTCAAATTGGATCTAGATTTACGTCTCGATTTCCATGTACAGATTATTTTCCAAAAGTGATAAATAAAAAGCTTGACGCATGCACGGCTTCCCCCCCGCCCCAGCAATATGCCGAATTGCAAAAAAGTACCAGTACAAAAAATGAGTGGTATCAATTCAGGTTTGTTGTTCAGGTAGACCATGCAAACCACGTAAATCTGATTCCCAACCGGTGCGCTATTTTTGGCCAACTCATTTTAAGTTATTTCTCTGCTGCAAATGATTTATAAATCATCAATCACTTAGGCTTCCTCCCACATTCCACAAACATGCTAAATTATCCATCGATGTGAATGTTTGTTTGTCTGTATGTGCCCTGCAATGTGCTTCCATATTTGACCTTGAGCTGCATGTAGCTGCCTGCTGAGCCCGTCAAAGTCCTTCTGCAGCGTATGGATCTGCTGCTTTTGGCTAAACACCATGATGGCCACAAACACCTGGCTGGCCACCAACAGACATGCCAGTATCGTCAGACTTGCCACCTTCAGGGCGTAGCCAGTGGGGCGCCTGAGAGGGGGCGAAGGAGATTTCATCTTTATGGAGTAGAAATGGGCTTTATGGAGGAGAAATGGAACAGGTACCAGTACTCACCCTCTGTATCTTGCCCCACCAACCAGCGGTTCAGCACTGTCTGTCCTTTGCATCGGAGTGTTTTCACCAGTCTTCTCCATTTGGCTTTGTTTTGCTGCAAGTTTCTTCCTGTTGCACTACTGCACCCACAATACGTCAACAATAAAGCTTTCCTGTAAAAATACCTCCCAAGATAGGGAAATAGGAGGCAGACAGGTCCATATGGGGCAAAAAAAAAAAAAAAGACGTAGGCGGCCTTAGTAATAGCGAAGCTGTGATTGGTCTTGTTGGTAGAGGCTGGAAATCCCCTGTTTCCTAGCCCCTCGATTCATCTCAGCCGAATTTGCTGTAAAAATTAATACTAACAGCATATTGATGAAAAAGCACGTTTTAACGACTAGCAAGTTATTTGGGAATGTAAGGCCTGCGTTTTTGCGATTACATTAAATGTTGGTTTTATTTCCTCATTTGGAGTTCGCCCAAGTTTTTTGGGCCGGCTTTTCTCATCCATCCATTAGTGTTTATCCCCATTCTTGGGTGAGCTGGAACCTATCATCAATGACTGGACAAAAGATGAGGTACAATCTGGACTTCTAGCAATCTCTCCCAACTATTTAAACCAATTAATTATCTAAAATAAAATCTTAAATTAGGTTCAACATCATGACCTAATCTTAATAAGTACATCTTGTACTAGTGACAGAACTCACATATAGCACAAACTAATAATAAAAAAAAAAAAACGGCCCAACACCATAATGAACAAAATATGTGTGTACCTCCTGTGTTATCAGCATTTTATCATGACAATCACGACAAAAACTAAAAATACGTGTTCCAATAAACACTTTTAGGTCCAGATGCTAGATTTCTGAAATCCCACATTAAAGCTTTATTTAAAACTTCATATATGCACTTTCTGCGACTTATATCTTTATTATACTGTATACAGTACAATCTTAAAGTTTAGCTGTCAAATTTGTTTTTGTTTTTTTTTAAACTCATTTGGGGAAGGAATGGGATGGGCCTTTCTCACCACTTTTTTTTCCAGCTCCTGCAATCTAATACTAAAAGTGAATTCCACAGCAATAAGTGAAAAAGTGCAGCAGGGGGAGGGGGGAAACATCCCTATTGTGAAAAATACAGTGGTGTTTTATTTGCAAATTAAAAAGCACCGACAATATTAGTTACACTGTAAAAATTATTGACAACAATTACAAATCTTTATCATACAGTCCAGGATATTATTAGTACCATCATTGCTGTTATGTGTTATCACGTTAATACTTTTTATGGAGACAACAGTTGGCAGTGAGAGGACACTGGAGGAAACAATTGCGTTCAATTTCCCTACAGCACTGACGTTGCACACCAATGGAGGGCCAAACACATTCAAATAATTTAGGTCGACCAAAGGGGAGCCAGCTATGTACATTTACAGTCAAGAAACAGAAACGACTGCTGTGTGCATTTTTTTTTTTTTCTTACATCAGATCCTTGTACAAAACTATTGCAGTAAGAGCAGCTTTTTGTTTTCTGTTTTTGACATCTAGTTGCAATGATAACACCTTCAAACCCCAAAACAAAACATTTATGTCGGGTGCAGTGCCGCTGAGCCTATTGTGAGAAGGTTTGCCTTGACGACTTGACACATTTTCCAAGGAGGCATCTTTTCACACTCCGTCGCGGACTAATTTATGACATGAAATAGAAGAAATTAAAAGAAAAGCGTGGGAAACCTTATTCTTTACACTGAGTCGCTGACAGAGAGCTAGCTTATGATCTTCACAGACTGGACTTGTTAACCAAATGCTCGTGTGCTATATCCAGTTAGACGTATGTTGAGTACCGTTAAATATTGTGCTTTCGACATAAATCCATCACTCCCCGCTTCGCCCATTCAGTGGTCAAGTGACGGCACGCAGCAGTTTGACGTCTCTGCATTCGGCCTGAAGAAGGAATCTGTTGTTTCGTTTCGGTACATTCTATAAGTATCACGACTACAGAACAATGTCTGAGCAAATCAAAACAAAATAAAACAAACAAAAAAATAAAATAAACATTTAATGGTAATAGTCCATGGAGATTATGTCCTGGCATTTGTGAATGAAATTCCAAGATTCTAGCAAGGCCTATCAAAAAAGGCTACAACATGCAGCCAGATGTCCAAACGTCCTTGTGTTTCAAAAGGCATTTACAACAAATGTGTTTTTTGTCCTTCAGCGTAAAGTTCTGTGCTTTACACAGCAGCACGTTGACGCTGGATTCCAGAACTGAAACGGTGAAGACTGAACCTGAAACTCAGCCTTCGCACGCAGCACATAGTTGCTCTTTTCTTTCCAGTTCATGCGTGGGAGAGACGGTTCGACCACGGTGGGAGACGGGGGTGAGCGAGCAAGAGAGGTATCTCCTCATCATTCCGCTTCCTCCTCAGGATTTTGAGGTCCTGATTCGTCGTACTGAAAGGTTCACGGGAGCTCAGAGAGACGAGCGCCCCATTTGTGAATCCTCTTGCTCACCAGCCCATTTGTGTACTACACTTCATGGACCATCACAGAATGTTGTTACGCTTTGACTTTCAGCTGGACATCCCATCATCACTTCATTATCAAGTAAAGTTCTCCTTGAAAGTGCGTGGTGGTGGTGGTGGCGCAGAGGCGTGTCGAACGTGCTGGACTACTATGCTCTCCCTGGTTGGGCTGCTACCTGGTGTGGACCATCTCCTCTCTGAGCCAGCTGGGGAGCGGTTGGCCCATCCTGTACAGCAGCTTTGACAGCTCAATGTTACGATCCCTGTAGTAATCCATGAGGAACGTCAACGACTGAAAGAGACGGGGATAGTGGATTTGTAAATAAATGAAATGGGACTCTGCCTAAATCTTGAAGACATTTTGAACATTCTATAACCAATGTCATGTTTGGGTACGCTAATACATTGTGGAGTCTGCTATGGATAATGCATGCGTGCACATCCATGTGCACCGTATTTTCCGCACCATAAAGCCGCACTTAAATTTCTCAAAAGAAACAAAGGTGCGCCTTTTAATAAGGTGGGCCTTTTGTGTGGACCGAATTTCAAAACCTGTAAAGTTGTTTTGTGTGGCTTCCGCCATATAGACTAGCATAATATGTAGATCCGATGAACCATTCAATTGAAATGGTCATACCTCGGGGTCCATGTCAGGATACCGGCGTCCTTTACTCTTCCCCAGACACTTTGTCTTCCCACCCTCTAACAGCTGGCACCAGTACCCCTTTTTGGGATCAAATCTGCATCAGACAAAAAACACATCAAGTATTACATTCAACCATGAATATGGCCTACAGTTGGAAGACAATAAATGGCGGCAATTGATCAGCATTCCAGAAAAGGGTTGGATTCTGTCTTTGAGGTTCCACAGAGAAGGTAAAGAAGGTGCATACTCACGTTAGAATCTTGTGGTAGTTGATGACGTTAGTTAAGCCTAGGAACTTTTGGATTTTATCCATAACGGAGGCGGGCTCAGTTTTCAGCATCTCCCCATCCAAGACCAACAGCTGGGGAAGATGACGCAAACATTTTAGAGGAGAAAATTCATCTCTTCAAGCGCACCATCATGATGCTTAAAAAAGGAGGGGGAAAAAAGGGAGCGGGTTCTTTTCACTCTGGCTGCCTGACTCAATACATACCTGGCTGGAATGGTAGTAGTTGAGCCAGCGCTCCAGGTGATTAGCGTACCGGCCCGGCACCAAACATCGATTCTGGAGGACCCGGAGACTGGCCGGACTGTCGGGGCCGGCAGTGATGACATTATGAAATGAGTGTTTCAATGCAACCGGATCATCGTGGGCTCTTTGGTGCTGTGAAATGTATTGTTTCATTAGAAGTTGCGCAAAGATGCCACAATGTTTGTCATAGAAGCAAAAGCTGCTCAGGTGTTGAAATGTCTACTGGCTCTAATGAGGCGCGGGCTCTTCGGGATTACCCACCTGGTACCAAGAGTATGCTCTGTCGGCTGGGTTGATGAGGATGGCGATGATTTTGGCTTTGGGCAGGAGCACTGCGGCCCTCTGAGCAGTCACGTCAGAATCAAAGTAGTTGGCACTTTTCTCAAAGTAGTAGTCAGAGCTAGCATTGGAGGGCAGGGGGAAGTACTCCATATACCTGACAGCACACAAACACTCAGATTTAATGGCGGTCACAGTTGGTCAGGTGTAATTTGCTTTCCGTGGATATGGCTGCAGTTGTTCTCTGCACACATGGTTTGACGCCCGCACGAAGCATCACGATGGGAGAGAGAAAGGCTTTTCAAATCCTGAAATCTCTTCGACGCTGTTCTCATTCAACCTTTTGAGATTCTGCGTGCATGCGTGGCTACGGGCAGATCATATTAATATCAACGAGCTCGGGGGTATCGTTCATTAATGAGTGTGTTTGTTGTGATCGTCGCTGGTATGAATTTACATTTCTAATGCACCGTTTGCAGAAATTTTCCCCCAGGAATATTAGTCTGTTGCTTTAGATTATTTTCTCAGTGAAATTTAAACATTTACTCAGAATCGCCGACCTGCTGTCTTCCAAATTATGTTGGACTGAATGAATGATTTTGGTTGCGATCAAATTATCCTGGTTGGTGGCATAATACATTTGACGTGACTAGGCTGTGGAATGTCCGTTCTTATATTCAAAAGAACATATTTAAAGATAGCCAAAGGTTCATCATTTCAGAAGCAGGCATTTGTATTTTACATATTGTCAATATTCTTCAATATGGTTATACAGGCACTTTTCGGGGTTTATAATCAATGAATTTAGCTGAGCAGGGGCCAATGTTAAATTGTTGAACTCGTCTGTAACATATATATTTGACACTATACGACAATGCTTCCCAAAATCCTGGTTTTGCTTGACATTTTCGTTTTCACAAAAAGCTTGTTATCCGCACTTTTTGGTCCGTAATAGATGTTCATGTTGAAATCAAACCGTGTTCTGCTGCTAATTAAAAAAGAATGGAAAAAGCTAAAACTTTATTCTGTGTAAATTGAAAGATCGGTCAATATAAATAATCAGAATAATAAAAAACAATGGCTGACAATAGGGGGAACTGGCAATGACAGAGCTAAAAAAAAAGTTGCTGACAAATGACAGGATTCTTTTGGAATGCATCCAAAGTGTGCGTGTAACTGCAGCAACGACACTTGAAACATCTTCCGCCTCCTTAGCTAAATTTAGCTCGTCTCCGACTTATCAAGCTCGCCTCGAAGTCGAGATATGTCATTTAATCATAGCTCCTTGGAACCAAGGAGCCACAAGTACGACTACTTCACTACGAAATGGGGGTTTGGCGCCATCTTGTGGCACCTTTGGGCATTTCAGAAAGAGCACAAAACAGCAAATAGGTAGGTGAACAATCTATGACTTTGAATTGTGGCCTCAGTGTGCTTTCTTACCAATCAATGCCTCTGTGATAGTTGTGACCATTGAAGAACTGGATCTCTTCAAAAGTCTCCTTGCTGGGGTAGTTACTGGTCAGGTCGGGGTGCATGCTAAGGAACAGGTAGAGCGCTGTTGTGCCTGAGAGGCCAGAAAGAGACAGAATGCAGTTGACAGCAGGGAGGGAGAAAAAAAGAGCAAGAAAAGAGGATTAAGCAAGGACAAATCCAATTACTTTGTACCTCGTACAGTGAAGACTGACACTCGTTTCGTGGAAACTGCATAACTGAGCAGAAAATCCTGAATAACAAACCGGCGCCCATTGAAGAAGCAATATCTAATTTCTTGAGAGCTACTCTGGTGCTTTTAGGGCTAACCAACTAGATGGCACAGCATCAATTTCCTTGCAGCCAGCAGGGGGGGATGAAGTACAGCTTCTCACCTGTCTTCTGAGGCCCAATGACAAGTAGCTTGGGAAAGCGGTCACACGTTTTTTCCTTGGACCAGATGTCTTTATGCCTTTTGTCTTCACATGGATCCTGTAACAATAAAACACAATAGGACGCATACATAAATAAAAAAAGAAAATGAAGTCAAATAACAATAATGAAATGGAATTGAATATGTAAAAGCTGCCTTCCAATCAACTATCAAATTGTTTGTGACTGAATGTAACCAATTTAAAACAAAACTGCTTACAAATATCATTTGAGTAAGACTGCTAAAGCATAAGTGAAAGTCAAAAGTGGCTTTATAAAGACAAAATTAGAAAACAATCTCAAATTAGTATTGTGTCCTTACCTGCCAGAGTGGATCTCTCTCAGATGGGAACAGGCTGAAGTATTTCTGGGCCAGCTGCACTGGTGGGAGGGTCTGCATTTTTAGATTTGTCCAGGTCTTGACAAACATCATTAGGCTTTTAAAAGTGTACAGGCCAAGACGGTCATTTCCGTAGTTGGACAAATGGGTCATGAAGATGCTGATCTATTGGGAGAGAAGCTGCTGTCAGAATTTAAGCTTAAACAGCATGATGAAGAACAATTGTTGAGGATTGAAAGGAACGGCCAAAGTGACAAAACACTTGGACTCTAATAAAAGGATGATACAATGGAAAAAGTGATGAACTTTTACGAGCTCTGACACTAAAGTAGATTTTAAAACACAATATTCAATAGTCAACACGATCGCCGCATAATACTTTGCTTGGAGATAAAATGAAATCAATTGTGGTCAGAGAGCCCCCAATACTGGACGAGACACCACAAGGACACAGAGTGGAATTCATTTTTAGCATGACGTATGGCTGGAGAACGCCAAACAGCTGGGACGCGATAGAGACAGTAAAACATCAAATATGCAGCTGCTACTGCAACTTTTAGTACAAGCAGTTAATATTTGCGGGATTGGGGAAAGATAACCAGTATGTATAGTTGCGTGGAACAGGGAGGAATATCGGTAACATTTGGAATAAAGCAACAAAGATCTCAAGGCAAAGCACAAAGAGATGGCGCTGCATGACTCATCGACGAGTCATCGGTCCGCCCCTGACTTAAATTCAGATGAACATCAGCAGTTATTTGAGCTATATGTATCAGACAAAGGCTGTGTTTGGACTTACTGGGTTCAGCAGAACCGTGAGGAAGAGTTCTCCCCCGTTGATGATTTTGTCCAGCTCATTGGGGCTGCCTGGGTAGTCTTTATAGAAGATGGTGTGTGTGAAAAGACCGCACGTCTGCCTGGGCAGCACCTGTGAGAACACACGCAGAGTCATCAAACCAAAAGGCGGAAATGAAATTAAAAACCACACATGCACATACCAAATGCTAAAAACACACATCGTCAGCCCTCCGCTGAGACGAGGAGCCGTGCAGCGCACACTCCTGGCACTTAGCCCATACATTGTTTGCTCCCAGTAACGTCCATATTATGCAGCTCATCTGGCCAAAGCAAACCGCTTATTCACGTCCACGTCTATATGGAAATTGATGCGATTGCGTTTACACTTTGAAGTGTCTGGGGAACTGAATATCAATCATCGCTAAGCGAGGGAGACGAGTACTTTCAGACTATGTCAAGGACGGACGGGGAGGACAGTGCAGAGACCACACAGACCCGCTGAATGCCAAGACTACAAAGAAACTGGACTGAGGCTGCACAGTTTTCCATCAGCCATGAAAGTCATCCGGGGAGAGAAGTCGATAAGATTATTTTTTTGTTCCTTTTGAACGCAATTTATTCTGCTCAAATTCTTCTTTGGAAATTTTATACAGCAGACCCCCCCCCCAACACACACACACAGAGTTGCAGTTCGGCATTTACAAATACAACTATTCGCAGATGTATATTTCTATCCCAACTATTTGTGTTTTTTGTAATACGACAAACAACAAAAGTCTTTCTTTTTTTTTTTTAATTTTGTGGCAAAAAAGTAGTTTTGGGGTGTATATTGTGTATCTGCATAATTAGCTGTAAGCCGTTTCACATGTTGCATGTCATTTATGCGCGGATTGTTCTTGCACGAATAGTGTACGTGTCCTCCTGCGTGTGTGTGTGTGTGTGGGGGGGGGGATTGTATTCCGCACAGGGACTGAGATAGATATATAATGCAAAATATGAAGAGGTAGTAAAGAAGGACAGCGCATGTAAATGGTGAAGGAGAATGTTGATAGATGGTGAGACACCAGAGGATGTCTGTAAAGTGCTCTTACGCTAATGCCGCTGTGAATAAAACCTCGCCGAAAGCGGGCCGGCTTGAGATGCGGGTACTCCTCGGTGCTCGTCACTTTGATGCTCCAAACCTTCTTCCAGGCGTCGTACAATTGCAAGTGGACTGGGTAGACGCCTGAATGGTGCGGTGACACAGCATATCCCATGTTGATAGGGATTCCATGCTCCTGGATGCCAAGGGAACAATAGCAGAGAAAGAGTTCAGGCAGGGTGCACAAAATGATTTTATCAAGATTCCATCAAGGTGTGTACTGCACCCTCCCTTTTTTCTTCTTCCACTCACCAGGGCAAACTTTTTGTTGAGCAGCATCTGCTCAGCCAGCACAGACTGGTTGTGGAAGAGATGGGGCTGCATGTGGCTCCACATGTGAGGGAACCACCAGAACTCCTTCACATAGGAAAGCAGGAGGTCATCGCCCAGGTCTTCCTCTTCTGATCCTGGACATTCAAACAGGGAGGAGGCGGGAGGTGGGCGTGCAGGGCGATAGGGGGAATTTAAGAAGTGTTAAAAATGTGTTGGTGGGGTTGGAAGAAAGAGGGAAGATGGAAAAGGGTGGGCGATTTAAGAAATGAATTGAGTCATAAGAGTTCAAATATTAGCGAGGCAGGGCGTAGATAAGAGGATGTTTAAAAAAAAGACGTAAAGGCGACGGAAGGGAATAAAAATATTATGAGCCTCAAATTCACAATCTCAAAGCGTTTTTCTATTCAGTGTCAGCTTGTCACACAAGGAGCCTTACCAGCGTGAAAGAATTTTCCTGAGAAGCCCAGATTGAAGGTGAAGTTGGGAACATGGGTGCGCATCTCCCTCTGCGTCTCCAGGAGCGCCTGAACACAGAGTGGGCGGAGAGGCGCGTGAGTGGGGAGTGAGCTGGTGTACGGGCACATTAATGAGGCAGCACAAAGATGACGACGTGCACGGACGGGCCCGCATGCATATTTCATCCTGTAGCTTGCTTTCAGTAAACATCCGCCAATCCCCTCTCCCTGCTGCCTCACTCTTCTCCTCCATTCCGTTTGATATTTGGCTCTCCTCTGATTTTGGGTGTTTGTTTCATTTGATCTCCTAGTTGAGACTCCCAGCGCACACCCGCTCACACATTTTGCCATCTTGTCATGGTGTGATGTTTTCCTAAAAGTTTACTGCGGCGTCACCCACGAGGAAGCCTTGATGCATCCTCCCCATAACTTTTCCTACATCCTCTACCTCAACTTGTGAGGGGGTCTGTTCCACAGCGAGGGGACACGAGTAAGGATCTTTTCAACATTCTTTCGACGTCTCCGGGCCCCTGAAATATTCATCGCTCTGGAGCTTCTGTGACTGTGCGAGCGTTGGGGCCTGTCAGCTTTGAGCAGCCTACAGGGACAAATGCATTCAAAAGGAAAAGTGGATGGAGAAGAGGAGCTGTCAATATCACTGGCACAGCACGCCTCTGTGAGGTAACTTTTTTTATTACAGCAAACAGATGGCTGACAACTACTGTGTGATACTATTTTAAAAGCGAATTTAGTTTTATTCTGTGAGTTTTATGCTCCACTTTGAATGACATGCACACGCGCACACACACGGACAAACACACACACACACACACAGTAGATACAAACTTACCTTTACGTCAGGCACCTTCATGCGGGTGCCCTCTTTTCCCACAAAGATGTCATCCACATCAACCAGGATGTAGCGCTCTAGGGACAACGAGAGCCTCTTCCCGGTAAGAAAGGCCACGGCATCCACAAACACCAGCTTGTGGAGCCAGAAGACCAAGTTATTCCCAAACAGGACCCTCTGGATGCCATCGTGAAGGCCCAAGTCCTGCACCACCGACGGGAGCAGAGCAGCATTCTGTCCCATGGACGGAATGCTCTCCGCCGATTGAGTTTTGGCGAGCAACACTGGCTCGTACGTCGAGTGGTTGGATTGGAAGACGGTCCAGTCATCTCCAGGGAGAGGCCCGGGCAGCGGCTGTCCGGATCGGGTGATAAAGAGTAGGGGTGACTTGGGGTTAACCGAGCAGTCCTTTAGACCCAAGTTGGAGTGGAGAAAGAGCGGGAATCCTTTCAGCTGCGCACTCAGCAGACTGTTCTCGTTGGCCTGAGCGAAAGAAGAGAGAAATCACACCAATTCATTACACGGCAGTGATGAGGAGGGAAATGTATCGGCTATAATTCCCAGATTTCTCCCATCATGCGTGAAATAAGAGATGTCAGGCCTACCCAAATGTGAATGCACGAGGCAGCTTCTACCTGCTATGCTCAATCTGCTCTGATCTGAGACTGCAGACAAAATGAATAAGCCTCCCGCTGTGTCCTTTAACATTCAAAGGTTCAGCGCTTATTCTGTGAAACATTCCTCTCCTAAATCCCCATTCTCTGGGCGCGCTCACATCCTTATTGCCTATTGGCTGCAAGCTTCCACTTATGCATTTTCCTTGAGGTCTTTTGGAGGCAACATCTATTCTACTACTCAGATATAGATATCCAGACTGAATCGGTTTTAGGGACAGGGTTCATAACATTTGCTAAGTGCAAGTATTACGATTAGATTATTAGAATATTTATTGGCAGCGTCTTGACAGGAACGTGCATGTAATTATGTGCTTTGACTAAAATAAAAATCCTGACATAGTGAGAAACGCTCCAGCATGTCCCTTCTAGTATTCACATTATCCATGCATTTCTAAGCATGCAAGAACATGGTTAGTTATGTAATTGAAACCAACCCACTAACTCCCACTCTCACGTAGCTGGATATTCAAAAGTAGCACCGATTGGGCCTTCTGACAATTGGAATCACTGTAGTTGTCATGCAATAATACACAATGAATAAAAACAACAAAAATATGTAATGTAATGTGATATAATATGACGGGCCACAAAAAAAATGCAGTTTTTGGTTTGGATACACTTACAATTTTTGGTTTAACTTTATTTCCCATACCTAACTTCTTTCAACCTTTTTTTTCATAAAATATAAAAAATTAACTGCCAAGGTTCGTAATACTGGACGTGCTGGGCATGTGATGTATTGTGTACTTTGACAGATCCTCCAGCAGGACGTTAGTCACTGGGATGCATTGTTTGCTTCTGATGCTCTCACCAAATCCCACCAACCGTTGCTACCTTCATCTACACCCCATAAAATCATAATACACCATCTATACGTCCCTTCCTCACTCCATATTATTGCCATGCTGCAGAAGTGTGTGTGCATGTGTGTGCGTGTGTATGTGTGAATATGTGTGTGTGTGTCTGCGTGCGTGCGGACTAAGTTGTGAAAACTATACTCTTGAGCTAATAGACTGGAGATTAAAGGGGAGAGTGAGACGGAGAGACGGAACCATATTTTAGGACAAAGTAAAAATGAGATGAGTGATAAAACACGTGAAAGCGTGAAAGGGGACTAAGTGATATTGTAAACGAGCAGATTTTCTCCAACTCCCGTGAAGCCCATCTGCTTTAAGATGGCAAAGACAGATGGACAAGGCAGGAGGTGAAACTTCGATCGGGGATGGGGGGGTAGAGAAGCTGTGTGTGCTAACCTTGAAGAAGCCAATGATGCCCACTCCATATTCCACACAGTACTTATCCAGCAGCTCCCGGTTCCAAGCGTCCAGGTTAACATACTTGAGAATGTTTTCGTAAATCACCAGTGTGAAACGTCCTCTCTCCTTGTCCGTCAATGTTGGCATGTCCCCTTTCCCGGGAGATATCTCAGTCCGGTACTGGAAGCGGCCATCCTCTAAAATGGCTACAATCTCCTGACCCAGTTGCGAATACTGACTCTCCACAAAGACCAGCACTACAGGATCTGTCCTGGCCCCGGCAGGATCCACCCCGGGGCCTCCAGAGACGCTCCGCAGCGGTAAAAGTCGAGATGGCGTGACCCTCAGGTCGTCCGAGTCGGCCGAAGCTCCCTCTGAACCAGACACGCCCACTACTGATGGCTCTAGCTCCCGCTTGACGCCATAAAGGAAGTAGGCCGAGATGAAGACGCTGACAGTGCAGAAGAGAAAGAGGAGGAGGAGGGACATCTGCAGAGGGAGGAGACGGACCAGCCGACGGAGGCGGGTCACGCATCCCAGCATCGTCTCTTGCCGCACCGCTCCCCCCGCAGGAGGGTTGAAAACGGTGAGCTGTGACTGTTCACGAAAAAAAAAAAAAAATCAGTACTTTTTGGAACAAACCGCAAAAGGTGTTGAGGTGGCAGCTGTAGCAGCTACTGGAGAAAGGAATGAGATGGGTTCACGTTGACTTGCCCTCATTTTGCAATGCCGCTTATGTCACCATGGCAGAGAAGTGGAGAGCCTTGGATCACTGGTACACACTTCTGCCTCTGATGAAAAGCTGACAGGACGAGTCAGTGGGGGGTAAAAATGATGGAAGACTCCATCACCTTCTCATCATGCGAGCTTCCCAACCATGTCCTGGCTAGGTTTTGATTAATATTCTTGATTGCAGAACGATTTCGGGAGACGAATAGGGTCACGTCAATCCAGCAGCAGAATATCTGCAAAACAAGACCACAAAAAAAACAAAAACACATTTAACTATCCAGAACAGTATCACCTCATATAAAAATAATGACCTGGCATTCCTTTTTTTGTGTGGGTTTAAAGGTTTGTGGGAGACGTTTACACTGCCTGTGCCCGGACTCCAAAGACTCACTCCACAATATTCGTGTGCTCACCTACACAAAAGTAGAGCGGTGCCAATTCCCCCTACGCAGACACCCAACCTGCGTGCGCTGAAGTAAACTCCCACAAAAAGTGCAGCCTTCTCATAAATAATATGCAGAGTCTAAGTGACAACAAAGACTCGAGGGCAGCAATTCCCGATTCAGACTGCTGGTTACAAAATATTTATAAAAGAGATTTGCTGGTCAGATGAGACTGACGAGCATCATTACCTTTCCATGCAATAATCACAAATAAACGCAATAACAAAAATACTGACAAAAAATCGACACACAGTTATCATTAAAAGAAACAACATTACCAGTGGCAAGCAAAACCACAGAATTGATTTGACTAAACCATTATTGTTTGATGGGAACTTAATTAAAAATTGGTTCAGGTTAAAAGCAAGCCAACACAGCACAACACTTACAATGCGGCCCATCAGCTACAATCGATGCATCGATTTTGCAGCGACCTGGTGAAGCAAAACAACCCACAGATTATAAGAGGATTCTTTAAAGATAGCTATCATTTTACACAGCCTATTGGCTGTGGGAAATGGAGCCAGCACACTTTCCATTTAAAGTGATCAAGGTCAACCTCTATGTTCTTTCCTGCCTCTAGGCTTGCAGCTAAAGACTGCATCTCTCTCTGCAAGTGCAATCACACTTCCACCACTTGGGTTCAAGTTTCTCCACAGAAAACAAAATTAGGTGTTGTTTTTTTCAAAGAAAAAGTAAAAGCAGATAAAAGCAGTGAGCAGTACCAAATACCGGTTTGAATTAGTTGAAATTAATTAGCCAGTATGTCTCAATCACACAGAGACTCAAAGTTTAAAGAGCCTTACCAGATAACAGGATATTTTTTCCGCCAGTCAACTGAAGCTAAGTCGTCATTGCCTCCTAATCTTTAATTATTGATTAGCCATCCGTAACTCTAGAGCAAAATAAATTCTTCTTCACAAAGCAAATACAGTATCTTCTTATTGGGTCTTTGAATATTTGACAAAGACATAAGAGCAAGATTTTGCAAAGACAAAGATTTCTTTCCCTTGAAGAGGTTGAAGACCCGAACAGAAGACTGACTGCTTTCTTTTCATTTTTTTTTTTCATAAACAAAATGATGTCTTTGATGATTTCGCAAGACATTCCCAGAATCCTTTTCAAACGTTCAAATATTTATGGGTGAGAAGATGCAAGCAACATTAAAAACTAAGTAGGCGATGCACATCAAATTCCATCCAGCCAAAACTGCCCTTTACAGTCCAACTTTTTTTTTTTGCTCTGTAGTACTTTCATTGTGCACTAGGTGAGGGTTTGCCTTACTGCTCAGTCCAGGCGGCTGTTTCATTGTGAGTTTGTATTTTTTTTTTTTCACAGCCTGGGATTTCATTTAGCTCCGACACCAGCAACAACACACACTGTGTGAAAAATACCTTAATAAGATGAAGCGGGCAACCGCACACCAGTCCTTGATCCTTGTCCAAGTGTCAAACTTGGTTAATGAGTAACATGGAATTAAGTAACGATTCCCGAGAGAGAGACTGTTGTGCCATCGTGACTGTGTTGACATGTACTGCGAGCAGACTACATTGTGAAAAATACACAGGGTTGGAACACACACAACACATTTTCCCCAAGTCACAGCGTTTAGCGTTATTGACCTTCAGACTATGAAGACCCAAAGCGAACCAAGGAAAGTGGGGTACAGGGAAAACCCTGTGAAGTAACATGCTAAATTGTAGTATAATGCATGAATTTTAACAGGGATGGTCACACTGAAAGAATGAAAGATTGGCGAATGGATCTCAAATTTAATTTCGATGATTACCACTGGTGAGGAAAATACCCAAATGTATGCATCGCGCTACCAAAACAATAGAGGAAAGAAATGTAGAGGAGGAATATATCCAAGTATAAATATTTTATGGGTGCCAGAGGACATATCCAATCCATACTAAAGAGCAGCCAAAAAGGTGGACAGAGACCAGAGTGCTGCCAAAGAGTCAGTCTTATGCCACGCACAAAGACGCAGATGGAGGAAAATGCGTATTAGCAAGCCAACATTTTTGTTCTCAAAAGATGCAAAGAGAGCACATTCCCAATATGAGCCCTCTAATTGTGCACATTGCCTGACAGTCACCATAAATAGAGACAGACAGAGCGCTACACAGAAGAGAAAGGAGGGGCTGCTGCTGCTGCTGCTGCTGAGGTTAAGAAAACACATTGGTGCAAGCAAGCGCGTCAATTTAAAAAAAAAAATCTGCCCTCAAGGATTTGAAGGGCGAGGGTGACAGAAGGAAATGTTGGCACAAAGAAGCAGGTGATGGGGAGAGAGGCAAGACAAATGACTTCAGTCAGAGGAGAAGGCCGCTCTAACCTGCTCCCTTCCCTCTAACTCATGGGAAGTAGGCCAGAGCTACACAGCTAGATTAATGAGAAGTGATGAGGAAGAGGGAGATGGAGGCTGGTCCTCAGCTGCAACAACTCAGAGTAAACAATGCAAGGTTTGACCATATGTAGCCTCCTCCCCCACCTGCTTACCATTATTGCCTTTGCACTTCTGTTTAAGTGTGAATAAGGCCTTGTCAGGAGAGTCAGTGCATAAATACAGTCATCTGGTTGATGATATTTGACAAAATATCAAAGGATTTCTAAGCCTCGGAGCCCAAATGAATCAAAATGGCCCGTTTTCTTCCTGCTCTGCCCGATCCAATCCACTGGCCTGCTGCTGACAGACAATTAACTACCGCGTTCACTCGCCACATGTCTTGGCAACCATTGTCCATGGCAGCACCGGAGTTATGTCTCATTCAGGGGCACCGCGAATTGGGGGGTTTGAATAGGACAGGCTACTGTCTGTGTCACTTCGTTCTGCCTTCCTTATTATTGGCGCTTATCCACCATTGTGACCATTATAGGCATGAGTAATATGGACTAAAACTCATCACATTATAAAGTTAATCCTTTCACTCTAATGATATGAGCCAGGGTGTAAAAGGTAGTAAGGAAACATTTAGAAATGGCTTACTTAATTATGAAATTGTACAATTTCCTATTAAATGGGGCAGAAAATAGATTTATTCAAATTTGCATGAAAACAACCTGCTTTTTTTTTTCTTCATATAATGAAGTAAATTTAGCAAAAAACAACATACCGTTTTTTTCCGTGTATAGTGCGCCCCCATGTATAGTACGCACCCCTAAAAATGGCATGCTGATGCTGGAAAAAAGCTTGTACCCATGTATAATACGCACCCAATTTTTATGAATTTTTTTAAAAAGAAAAATTTATTTATTTTTTTTTTTATTTTTTTTTTAAGTCCCAATGATCGTCACACACGCAGGGAGGCAATGGGTCCCATTTTTATAGTCTTTGGTATGGTCTTAACTAGGCTGGATGTAATTTTTTTTGTTGGCGTTGATTTCTCCGACTGCCCGTAAACGCACCACCGCGCTCCGTGCGCATGGAGCGTGTTTGAAGTGAACAGCAGAGAAGAAAGGAACAAGGCAAAGTGTTGTGAAATAAAATATTACCTGCAATACGGATTTAGGTAGAGAACTGAACTCTCGCTCTTTATATAGCTGACGTGTCTTGCTCATCCGTTCTGCGCATCTGTAATGGCGGCCTCCGTATGATATCCGGTTTGCGTGTGTGCGAGAGCGAGAGAGAGCGAGAGAGAGAGCGCGCAAGAGAACGCTCAATCGTAGCGCGCCGCCGACCGCCCAACTGCACCGGGCTGGTCGATTATTGTGACAGAGCCGTCGCTGAAATTTAGAAGATATTTTTAAAGTCCTGATGTACTTTCTAAAATTTAAGTGGACCTCAGTGCGCACTGCGCAGGGAGCTTAATTTGGTGCGGTCGCGCAACCGCAGCGCGCCGGGCGCTCACTGTCGCATTGCTTAAAGAGCGCCTTTGTGTTTTAGGATGAACAGCAGAGACCAAAGGAACAAGGCAAAGTGTTGTGAAATAAAATATTACCTGTAATACGCATTTTGTTATTTGCTGATTGAAACTGCTAATTAAACTGTGAATTGAAACTAATAGGAAGAAAACAACTCTCGCTCTTTATATAGCTGACGTGTCTTGCGCATCCGTTCTGTGCATTTTATTTCACAACACTTTGCCTTGTTCCTTTCTTCTCTGCTGTTCACTTCAAACACGCTCCATGCGACCGCAATGCTCTCGTATCAGACGCTTGCTCGATCACCTGCTCGTTTGCTGTCCCGTGCGCGCACGAAGCGCGGTGGTGCGTTTATGGGCAGTCGGAGAAATCAACGCCAACAAAAAAAATTACATCCAGCCTAGTTAAGACCATACCAAAGACTATAAAAATGGGACCCATTGCCTCCCTGCGTGTGTGACGATCATTGGGACTTAAAAAAAAAAAAAAAAAAAAAATTAAAAAAAAAATTTTTTTTTTTTTTTTTTTTTGTACCCATGTATAATGCGCACCCCGGATTTTAGGACAATAAATTAGTAAAATTTTGCGCACTATACACGGAAAAAAACGGTAGTAGTCCCTAAAGCTAAATTGATTAAAAAACAACACTGATACAAGTATTCAATACATGTACTAAGGCCTTATATTAAGTATTAAATAGTTAAGAATCATGTAAACTGTAATCCGGTTAGTCATGACACTGTGAACTGCACCAAATGTGTGTATGGCAGGAGTGTAATTACACAAGTTGCTTTGAAAGGATTAACATGGAAAGAATTAGAGGAAACCGTAAAATGATGTGACTTTATCATATGATCTGATGTGGGCCATATATTCATTAAAAGTACGAAAAGTAAAAGCGATGATTAAACATTTGTATTCTGTCCACTCTTTCTTTGACAATCAATTTTCAGCACATCTGCAACAACAAACATGCTGCCGATTTAATTTATTTTTTAAGGTTACTTTCAGAAGCTTCACTTTCTTTTTTGCTATAAAGCCAGTTCTTGCATTCATCAATATTGAATTTGAAATGTGCATTGCATATACCAATAGGAATGCACAACACAAGTCAGTAGATTCTGTTGAGCTGCAAATACTTCCACCGTTTAGTTGAGGCCGTAGCAGGAATTCAACTGTATGTATGCACTTTCAGATTATTTTGACCTTTAAAACAATGGGATATCCTCGGTACTCATCAGAACAATATTCTCTGAGTGATTATGGAAAAAGTAGGCAAGACGGGAAAATGCTTTCTGCAAAGAGGGAGCTCAGCCTAAATGTAGATTAGATTGAATCCTGTCAGATTCGATCAACTCAAAGGTTCTCAAAAATAAAAGCTCATGAGACCCTCCTATTGTGGCACATCCATAATTTCACTTTGTGGCGATAATTAGTGTCGAGATGAAAACAAAACAGAATCATTTTTAACGCTACTTAAGCCCGGCGAGCTCAAGCAGAAGCTATACGGTCGGGAGGCTCTGGAAATATCATGATAGTGTAAAATGGATTACCTCACAGAGGGAAAAGCTGAGTGGATGAGCTTTGTGGGTGATGGGAACACTGCGGAGAGGTAGAGATAGCGCAGTAGGGGTCATTAGAGAATGGTGGAGCTGAAAGGTGAAATGAAGACATTGCTCAACGATATTACTCCCCTGGGAGTGGGAGGAGAGCCGTGAGAGGAAGCCAAACACCATCAATAACCTTGATCACCTCGGTGCAATATGATAAGGGTATTCCATTAAATTAAAATGACATATTCTTAGCATAATTTCCCACTCAAATCAGTTGTCTTAACTTAGCAATGTCAATGCATTAGTTATTTGAAGCCCTATTTTGTAGGGGTGTAACGATACCTCGATACACATCACTTAATCGATATAATGCTCTACGATTTATTGGCATCGATGCTAAAGGTAAACATCGATTTATATCGCCGTGTTTGACCTCGGACAATAGACGCGACTTTATTTTGAAATCCAGTTCATTGTTGCTTGCTTCCTCTTTCCGGGAGCAGTGCGCCCAGCGTTGCGTTGTGAGCAGAGCACGCACGTGAAAGGGGAGGCGACAACTAGTACGCGGCTCCTGGGCTGGTGCTATGGCTAGTGTCCAAAAAGACGAGCAAATTTGCTCCCCTTTAGGCTTCAAGTCATTCGTTTGGAAGCACTTTGGATTCCAAAGAAAAGATGGCTCAACGGACAAGACACGTGCAGTTTGTAAATCCTGCCATGCGGTGATCAAATATTCAGGGACCACAAATCTCTATATTTATATTTAAAGAAAAAACACGACATCAAAGTTCAGTGTTAAAATAAGCACTTTGTATACTGCAATACTCTAGTAATTTCCTAAATAAAGAGCTTGCAGTACCTTGTTGATTTTGCGTATGAATTGTTATAAATCAGGATATTGTTCTATATTTTTTATTTAAAAAAAAAAAATCGATCGTAGAGCACTATATCGCGATACATCGTGAATGAATCGCAGCAGGCTTTAAGATATCGGCAAATATCGCATCGTAGTCCTTTGTATCTATATTATATCGTATCGTGACAAAACCCGCGATTTACACCCCTAATAATCAACATTCATTACAATTTTATTTAACATTGTTATACGACAACTGGCCAAATATTTAAAAAATATATATATTAAAAGTGAAATTCATCATATTGTTGCTTTTGTCTCTCAAAACATGTCAACAGCATTTGTGCAACTATTAATTCTTGTCAATTAATTATCTCCTCACTAAATCCCTAGCACGTTAACCTATATGCACAAGGAAGACATTTACAATTCAGGGCATAAGGGGGACCAAAACAGTTTTCCAAATATTTCCTCATTAAAATCGTATCATTTCCCATTTAATGCTTCATTAATCACTGATTGTTGACTTGATTTTAACCATAATCCAATCCCAATCAACTAATGCTGTGAAAATCTTTCAATGGAGCAAACTCAATCCTATCATATGTTTTAGACTCACCTTCGAACTGCAAAAATATCAACGACTTGTCACCATTCACTTACTTCAATGGGACAGCTTTAAGTTGTCACTTTCCGGCTGCTCCGCTGTTTCAGTTTTTGGCAACTCGTTGCCTCCAATCGCACATTCGAACCGTCACACAGCACACCGTACATACTTAACTTTAGGTCTATTAAGGACGGCTCAGAGGTATTTCAAAGTTGCTCTTCCCCTGTGCTCCCTTTTATAAAAGCCGATCTGGCAGGAGGCGGTTACAATACTCATAAATGTTTGTGTGTGCGTGCGTCTATTTATGCTATTTATACATGCTCTCTACAACCTGGAACAGTGTTTTGGAGAGGTGAACTGACAGCAGAGGGCGTGACTCACCTGTCAAATCTGACAGGTGAGCCACGCCTTCATCCATCAGCTGATAAAGACGCGTCACAAACACATCAGTGACACTCTGATGAAGGCGGAAGATTCCGCCGAAACATGTCAGGTAAATGAACCTAAAACAAATTTGTTTGATATAGAAGAACCAGAGAAGTAATTGAAAAAGAAAAAACAAGATGAACCTAGTACAACTATTTATCCATGCGTGTGAATGTTTGTGTGTGCGCAACTTGACTGGGGAATGTGTGTATGTGTGTGTGTGTGTGTGTCTATGTATGCGTGTGTTTGCGTGCACGTGGCGATACTAATGGGCAAGAATGCCGTCTCTTTTTTAAGAAGTTACAAGTGTGTGTTTTTATATGATAACATTTTTACAATAATTCGACCACAATAAATAAAAGGTAGCACACATATTACACCATCCCCCCCCCCCCATTAGTTTACCATCACAGTCTATTTATAGACAAGATATGCCCCATTTACAGCCATGGGGAGACAATAACTGTACAGTAAAACATTTTCAATAGTTTGGAAAATAGATAACATTTCTAAAAGGTAACAGCCTTAGAAGAAGCAATGGGAGTAAAGAGATACTTAAGAGCTGAAATGAACAAGATCCCAATTGCCAACTGTCATGTCAAAATTACCTGCACATCCATGTGATTACACATAGGACAAATTCATCTGATACAAACCAAGAACAGACTGAAGGCAAAGGAGAAAGACTTGACCTCACTTTGGATGCGCTGCAGTGTGATTTGGGGTGTGTTCAGACCAGAAAAGTCCTTTGTTGGTCCAGACCAAAAGCGGACTTCATTTTTTTTGTTTGGCGCGGTTTCTATTCAGACTGTACATTTTGCAGGTGAAGTATATTTTATAAACACACCCACTCTTGTGATGATCTGTGCTCCCATTAGACAGCAATAGCCAAAGAAAATGATTTTAAAAAGTGGGTCTCGGTCCAATTTTTTTAATGCGCACCAGGATTTGTTTGCGTGTAATGACACCTGCACAAAAGGTCAGGACCAGCGTTACGATCGAACCCTGGTCCGATTAAAGTGGACCAAACAGTCAGGTCTGAATACACCCTTAATCTTTAGAGTGGCACTGCAGACAGACCACTGTGACAGGAGAGCACAACATTGGAAAACACAATTTACTGTTTGAAGCTTGAAGTCAGGCGTATGGATGGTCTTGGATGTTTGAATTTACGGCAGTGACATGTTTACATGTGGAAATTAAAGGATGAGCTGCAAGCAATGATTTTAACAGCCACCCGCCTCCTCAACTCCCAACAAAGAATAAAATGTACCGTTTCAAGAAATGGAGCACGCGCAATTGGATTTTCTGAAGGGAGAAATAGGCTTGTAGTGCTTCAGACAACCAACGCACATGGAGGTGGTGGCGGAAGAAGGAAGTGGTGGGTCATTTATCATTTTTTGTCAGTTGTGGTACCCGGAGGCAGGACGCAAGGGGGCTTTCATATCAATTGTGTGTAGGTGGAATCAACGTGGCGATTGCTGGCAAAAAAAAAAACAAGGCTGCAGTGAGGGAGTTAGATCGATGCTGGTGGGAGTGACGGTTTGCTCCCATTGTTTATCCACTGTCAACTTGGGATCCTGGCGAAGAACGAATAGTGAGCATGGTGACCGGGCACAATGTATCCACTGGGGCCCGGGGTTTTTAATGGTTCTCACCATGTAGACAACAGACATCACTCACAGGTGAAAGTCATCCAGCTGGTGGACAAGACAAGTCTGTATGCGAGCAAGTAGGATAGGTGTGTACAAGGAGCAATTTGGGATAGCAGTACTACTAGTTAATTTGGTGACGCCTTGCAGGTTCTTGCAAATGCAGTCAAAAGTCAATTCACAGCTCACAAACAAGTGACATCTATTCAATCAAAGTGGCAGAAATGTAGTGAAGGGTTGTTAGCATTAGTTATTAGGGGTTATTAGCAATACATGTAAGTAACTTAAAATAAATTTCAGAGGCCACCCAGGCGATTTCAATTGAATTCATGGATCAATGTCATTGAGAGCACTGCAACTTCTCGTAATAATTTCTCATAAAAATTCTCATGGGATGAAACCTTATAGTTGCCTTTTGACAAGAAAAGGTAAGTGAGGCTACTTATCATGTCACGTATGAGTTTACATTGACTGAAGTGTCATTGCGCTTTCTTCGCTCGTCCAAACGCACATCGTATTTTGATGACGCACGGCGACCCTTTGGGGCGGGGCTGCCAAATAGTTTCCCCCCCGCCTGTTTAAGCCTCTTTTGCAATGTGTTTAGAGGGGTTTTATTTTTAAGTCTAAGAAGAGAAAACCTAGCATCCTTGAACAAAAATGAACTGCCTTTCAAGACCCAGAATGGCACGTTCACAAGAACGTCCAAAATAGGCACAAGTTCATAAACTTTCGGGAATTGAACCCGTTTAGGTTAAAAAATGGCGTGTGAACAGATGAGATCTGAACATTTGATAATACACTCAAGAAAACATTCTGTTAACAATCAGCATAACATTTGAAGAATTTCCCATCTGTAGATTGGCGTGATTTACATGTGCAAGAAATCTGACGGAACAACTCCATAGGGGACAGAGAAGTTGTGGCCTCGAAGACACCCAGATACAGCTGAAGCTCGATTCTTGTCGTAAAAAACATTTTCAAGTGAAGTCCGGTATAAAGACCGTACGAAGCTAAATGAGTAGGGCGTAAACATTAGCGCTGGTGATTATAAGCAAAAGTCTAATAATTAAATGCCAGAAATTAAGGCAATGTAAAAAGTGTTCATTTATTAATTATGTTTTTATCACATAACTTTGCTGATGTAACGGATGCAAAAGTCATTTTTTGCATCCTCACACTCCCTGCAATGTGCTCACGCTCCCCGTCATTCCTTTTTGGGTGCCATTAATGATTTTTGCGAGTGAATGAGTGGTCTTTGATCTCACCCCGGGTCTACTGCAGAATGTGAGCGAGAAAAGGAAAGAAACCTAGTGACCAAAAAAATGCAAATTTACAAACCCAAAAGTGTCAGCCGGATCCTGACTCAGCCAGGAGGCTTGACCTGCACCGCGTCGCAACGCCCAGAGGTTGTATTGTCTGAAAGATTGCCAGCACTAGACTTCAGCTGACTGTAGCCGTTTAAAGCACCTCCTTTTTGCCTAAGCGGCGGAGGTGGTACCCCATACATGGACATGGGGAAATGTACGTTGAATGAACCCTTAGCAATTTCAATTCGACTATATAAAGATGCAAGAACAATTCAGCTTACATAAAGCTTGTCGGAGTGCGTCGTGTTTGCTTATGTTGGTGACTGAGGAAAGGAAATAGAAAGACGTGACATGGCATTTCAGCTGCAGAGAGACTGCTCGTTTCTCAAATCAGCCATGGAGAGGCTAATCCTTTTGATATGTTGAAGTAGTCATAAGTAGAGATGTCCATGTAGATTTTGGTACCAATTAGCTGTTTTTGCACATTTCAAGAGATAGTCTTTCAAATTATTTCCAATAGGGAAATTGTGATCTCTTCCTTCCATGACATCATTAACCAAGACATGGAGGGGATGGGTGTGTGGCCCTTTGCCTTATCAATAGTGGGCATTTTTAAAGGCATTTGTTGTTTCATGATTTCTTCAAAATGAACGGATAAAAGAAAAAATGCTAACTTTTGTCATTTTCCTAATAAAAATGCCATTCTCGGTTTTCCCTCCCTTTAAAGTACGACTTTGAAATCCGTAAAGTCGATTGCGGTGTCCGCTAAACGTTTCGTTTCAAATGTTTTAAGGTTAGTGCTCACAACAAAAGTGACCAAACGCCGTGAGACAGACTGTCACGTAGATTCAAAGCGTGGTGTAATATGTCGACTGGCACACTCTCGGTTGAATAATACAACATTCCTTAGTGGGTAATATGCTTCCCTCACCCTCCCTCCCTCTGTTATGAACAGATAAGAAACAGCCTGCACTGATCTGACTGATTTGCATAGCAGAAAAGCAGTCTCATGAGAATCACATTGTGGTGGAAGAGCTGACACAGGAGATGAGATTCTGTTGTGTTGCCCGTATTAAGCGTGTGAGATCGAACAGATAGGATTTTTACCCTCCTGCTTTAAAATGTGCTCATAATAGTGCGCCTGTTTTCAAAGCAATCAAGGGGAGCGAGAAAAATGGATGGAAGTGGGGTTTATGTAAACAACGCACACTTGGCATGTACCCACTTTGTTGTATTTGTACGAACGGAACGGGGACATCTGCAAACAACGCATGCATCGTACACTAACATAACACTTATCATGGAAAATTCAACTAGGGATAACAATTAGACCAGATTTCATGAATAGACTGGTTAAAATTCATGATCAGGCAATGGGAGAATTTCTCTGAGTGATTTGGGTACTGAGTGTTGTACTGAGCACATCAATGTAACTTGGACAACTTGTGCCAAGAATACGTCCTTCTTTTTCAGTTCACAGACCAGGTGCTGCTGAATCAAATGTACTCTACTCAACTTCTTTGAGAACAATCAATTCCACATTAAAGATCAGTTAATTGCCTTCACCGTCCATTCGTAGTCTGAACATTGTTTACCACAACAGGCTACTCTATGATTGGATAAGAAACATAATTGTTAGATTAATGCATTCACAATAACCTCGTAAATGCAAACAAAGTGTGTAATTTAAGAGTTTCAGTATCAGTACAAATTGATACTACAGCCAATTATAAAAATTACTGGGCCATTGGTTCCGAGATCAATGCAGTATCACCGTCACATACAGCCCTGGAGGTATTTTCCACTTGAAACCATGGAGTTTCAGTACGTCTAATTTTGAATTGCACAAACTGTAGGTAAAAATGTATAAATTGTTGCCTGCGAAACGGAACTGGGTCTCAACTGATAAGCATTATCTGTTGTTGTTTTTTTATTTATTTTTTTGCTACTAAAATAAAACTGTTAATAACAACGTTAACTTCAGCCCCAACATTCTTATTCGGTCTCATTTGTTAACTGTATTGTAGTATCTAATTCTTGGCCAAAACCTTGTCACATATTAAATAATAATAAAACTTGATCTATATCAAAATGGTTAAGGTGTTTTAATAACAGCCACAATTGGTGGATATATACAAATGGTGGTTAAATCAATCAAATCGAAAAGTGCCATTTCTGTGTCAACACCACTATGATGCCGGTGGCACTTTTGAAAGCAGCAGGGTTGTACGAGTCACGAGGTTCTGTTTGTATGCACCCCCAAAAAAAAAAAAAAGCTGCATGGGTGGGTGACTCATGCTGGTTAGTATTTACCAGAAGGCATGCGAGAGGAATCTGGAAAACGTTTTGACCATCACAACAAACAGGATGCTTGGTACAAGCCGAACTCTGAACATTACCCAAAACAATGAAGACTTGTGATAAAGCCTCAAGGTTTGACAGCACCCGCAGAAAATGTCTGCTGCTATCTACTGTCTGAGAAGAGCTGTAACACTACAAATTTCATTCTGATGCAAATTCACTTTCTTAAAACCAGTCAGTTGCAAGCAAAATTAGTTTGAAATAAAGTCAGGTATTTGCCCATCCCTCTATATGCTCATTACCAAGATCAACACAGAGCTGTATACATTTCTGTAAATGAAAAAAAAAAGTTGCATTTTTAGAACCCCTGCTGGAATGGCTTTATAATAAGATATGAATCAAAGACTTGAAATTCAAGGGGTCTAGTCAAAGCTCTAGTCGCATACTGTAATTACTGGAAATTGGCTAAAGATGTGTTTGATAACTTTTGTCCATATGGTGTATTATATACTTCATTGGGCTCATTTGCAGAGGTTGGTTACATTCATTAAGATTGTGTTTACCATTACATTTGGTGACAGCTCTGATATTTCATTTCATGTTCAGAATATATCATGCGAATCATCATCTGAGTCTTCTATTTATCAGCGCCGGAAAATCTAATTATATCCTGACTGCAGAGTCTTTTGGGCAATGTACCTGCCAGATCTTTTATTGGCCATCTCGCAGGTTGCTCAAAATAAACACAGCTCAGGAGCCACCGTGCCTTATCTCTGCCTTGAATCAAGATGGAATTTCAGCTGTTCACCTCTCTCAATGGTTCCGCATGGTTTTAGTGCCGAAGAAGCGGTTGAAGCATGTGTGACTGTCACAGAGCTGACAGGTCAATCTTATGGTGGTCTATCGTCTCAGCTTTTCCTATTTCGTCTGCCGCCCTCCAGCCTCCGATGCCATCTCAGCAACTGCAGGCAAACCATCCCACCTCAACACTGACACAGATATATATTTACCAAAGGGGGTGCAGTCACTCAAATATTCTTCCATTATACTTATCTCAATTTTAGAACTGGATTGAAAAAAAACAGCAAATCTTTCTTCAATTTTGTAATAATGAGAGTACACACAATTTAGTAATATTGTAAGTGCATCTGTCAAAGTAGACTGTGCATTTTCTTCCACATCTCATTTAGGGTCAATTCATTTTGCTGTCTTAGAATGTGCATCAACATGTTTATATGTTTCCTGTGCCTTGGATATGTGACTCCCCTGTTCACATTTGCACTTCCGAGCTAAATCATTCCTTTTCTTGCAGTCTGCTCAATAAAAGGAAAACATTTTGAAAACTAGAAAATTTATGAGGCAGTATTGTATGAAATCTTTCAAATATCTCGTCTCGTTCTCGTGGACTCAATCTCGTGAGACATCTCATTCATTTCATGGGATTTGTGTCTCGTCCCATTCCCAATTTCTAGCGATGTGTCCATCTCGCCACTGCACCTTGCAGCGTTAGCATTTGCAGTGGAGCAGGTTTTGCTCACTCTAGTCAGATGACTGTTCCAGGGGAAAAAAAATTGTCGCATGCCTTGCAGTTGGATGAGGCTTACTGAATACAATATCTTCAATCCACGCTAATGCTTTCATGCTCAACCACGTTTTTAACATTAAGTTGTATTTGGACTGAAAGCACAGACTGTGGAAGCTTGAAGAGACATGTCGTGGTTTTGCAATTTCAAAGCTGACGTCTTAAAAGTATGGCACTTTTAGTATTGATAAATCATTATTACATTCTTATGCGGATACAATAAATATATGTACAGTTATACCACAGTCTGATTTCACCTGAAAGTGAAGGTACCGTTTTTTTCCGTGTATAGTGCGCAATATTTTCCTAATTTATTGTCCTAAAATCTGGGGTGCGTATTATACATGGGTACAAAAAAAAAAATTAAAAATTTTTTTTTTTTTAATTTTTTTTTTTTTTTTCTTAAAGAAAGTCATGGTACAACAAAACCAACAACAGGACTGACCGACAAAGTCGTGGAACAAAAAGACAGGGTGACATTACCAAAGACAGGAACAGAATGACAGTAACACATGCAATGATCCAACGGTGAGCGAGGGGCAGACAGGACTTAAATACAAAACACGTTACATCGATTGAGGTGACACAGGAAGAGCGGGGTGACACGAACAGAAACTATGGCAACCTAGACACATAGCAAAACTGGGGACGAGACATGACAAATCTCCCCCGAAATAAAACTCACCTTTCTTCTTGTTTGTTGTCAATCGCGCATCGCATTCAGCCATCCTGCCCAACACACTTAGTAGAATTCATAATTGACGACACATCGTTTGATGCGATGGTGCAATCCTCGATGGTGTGTTATTGTCAAATATTGTTTGTTTTTTAATCTCCATCGCGGACCGGACGTCATACGGAGGCCGCCATTACAGATGCGCAGAACGGTTGCGCAAGACACGTCAGCTATATAAAGAGCGAGAGTTCAGTTCTCCACCTATTAGTTTCAATTCACAGTTTAATTAGCAGTTTCAATCAGCAAATAACAAAATGCGTATTACAGGTAATATTTTATTTCACAACACTTTGCCTTGTTCCTTTCGTCTCTGCTGTTCACTTCAAACACGCTCCATACGACCGCAATGCTCTTGTATCAGACGCTCGCTCGATCACCTGCTAGTTTGCCGTCTGTCACAATGTACCCTACACAAATCCGAAACATTTGTTGCGGCTCCGAGTCACGACGAGGGGCAAGTTTTGGTTTCCAAGGGTGTTTTTATTCCTCTTCAACGTCTCTCCCATACAGAGCCGCCTTTTTCACGTCCGCAGCCCATGCGCGCACGGAGCGCGGTGGTGCGTTTAGGGGCAGTCGGAGAAATCAACGCCAACAAAAAAAATGACATCCAGCCTAGTTAAGACCATACCAAAGACTTTAAAAATGGGACCCATTGCCTCCCTGCGTGTGTGACGATCTTTGGGATTTAAAAAAAAAAAAAATTAAAAAAATTCATAAAAATTGGGTGCGTATTATACATGGGTACAAGCTTTTTTCCAGCATCAGCATGCCATTGTTAGGGGTGCGTACTATACATGGGGGCGCACTATACACGGAAAAAAACGGTAGATGTAAAGTTTTAAAAACTGTAAAATGAAACACAGAAGGTACCAATCCAAATTTAACAAAAGGTCCTGCAGTGTAAATCCGTTATAATTGTCAACACTATCTGATTCAAGTTGGATCAACAGTACTTTAAAATATTTAAACAAACATGTGTAGGGCACACATGTTGGCTCCACGCCCTTGATTCGCAGAACGGCTGTGAGCACGCATTTCACTGCCGGGTTACAAGTCCAAACACGATTCAAAAAGTGTTAGCCGTGCAAACTCTGAACTCAGTTTTCCGCCACTCATCCACAACAGGCGGACAGCTGCCGAGGCTGGCTGTGCTATGCGCTGTCACCATTAACCCTTTGTAACATTTTTCACTTGATAGGGCTCTACAGACATTTGCTGAGCACACAAACATTTTTCAGCGCTCTCACAACAGACCATCAATTGGGTCAGACACACATGCGCTCTTTCACATGCAGCCAGAGTGTCCATTTGGTGCTCCCCTTAGCTGTGACAGGTGCAGTCACGGAAGTGGGGGTAGGAAGTGGTAAGATGATCCAGCCATAAACACCCACTCCCTTTTCACCCGTACCACGATAGCTTCCCTATTCCCCCTACTAACTATCTCCTGAATGGAACCATCCAATCAGTCCCGCAGATCAATACTCCCTAGCCTTGGGATATACGCTCTAAAGCCAACTAGAAGCACTTAAGGATAGGAAAGTCTGTATTGATTGCAAAGGCTTTATTAGATCTGGTGAGTAAGCTACGCAATTTTGTTGGCTGAAAACTTTGCCGCTTGATCAAAACTGGCAACACAAGCCCAAGTCAACCGCTGCTGCAGACCTATTAGATCTGCTGAGTAAACTATGCATTTTTGTTGACTGAAAACTTGCCGCTTGATCAAAACTGGCAACACAAGCCCAAGTCAACCGCTGCTGAAGATTTATTAGATCTGGTGAGTAAGCTACGCATATTTGATGACTGGAAACTTGCCGCTTGATCAAAACTGGCAACACAAGCACGAGTCAACCGCTGCTGCAGATTTAACACAACCGATCTGGAGTAGCAGCTGTAGCACAGTTCATCGGTGCCAGGAGAGCACTGGGTGCCACAGTGAATCAGCCCTAAGGGAGGTAGATGGCCAGAAAGAAAAGCAAACTGCTAAATGTTTAATCCCTCTAGTGAATAAAAATACTAGAGACTAGTATGATAAGGTAAAGTATGCCATGACATTTTTGCTCCACAATCAATTATTAAGCATCCCCTTTTCAACCCATTTAATTATACATCAATGTTAGGAATAACAAGGCTAAAGATGATGCCACTCACAAGGCCATGAGAAAGAAACCGGATGAGGTGTGAGCTCTCGCCTTTAGCTCAAGGTTGGATGATGTCGACGGAAGCACAGAAAAGGCCTTTGGGCTGTTTGCGCCTGCCGTTGAGCTCTCATTTGTGTGTACGCCTCGCCCACCGTGTGATCAGAGATCAGAGGGTTAACTGAAACTGTGGCCTCTAGCCCTGTGCTTACATTATTCAACAGCTTGTTACAACAGCCCGCTCCCTGATCTCCTATACTGGGAGACAGCAATAGTGACTCCAGGGAGGGAAGCATGGGGACGCTAGTCGGATTAAGAAAATGGTAGGAGAGGGAGAGCGGCTGAAGAGGAAAAAAAGATAATAGAATGAGGGGAGGACCTGAGGGATGTGATGGCAAAAACCGCTGAGATGTGTGTGTGTGTGGGGGGGGGGTCCTCTATGGGATGAAAAGAATTATTGAGCAAAGGGAGGGATGAAAAAGTGGTGAAAGACAGCCGACACAGGTGGGTGAGATGCAGAGAAGAGGGCGGATATCTGTCAAAGCTTCCATGCTGCAAAACTAAGCAATGGATTAACCTGTATGCAACAATGTAGGGCTTCTTTAATATTTTGCAGCATCTAAATATATTATGGAATAATCATCATGTCTAAAAATGGGCATCTAATGATATGATGCAAGACATGTTCTTTATTCAGTTGCTACATTTGTCCGGCAGTGATCATAAAACTGTCATGAAATAGATTACTACAGTAATATCACCCTCTAAATTCCATTACAATGTCGAGTTTTGATTCAATTATTTATGCATCTGTAATGGATGCATAGTTTTGCAAATTAATGTTGGTTGTTGCTGGATTAGAGATGTAGATTTCAGAGGGTTAGGGTTAGGGTTACCTAACCCTAACCCTAACCCAGATTTTGCTTTTGGTGAAGGCTGTTTTTGGAGGGGTCGTATTGCCCCCCTGCCCCATCCCATTGGCTTTGGACAATGACAAAGTGGACACACAAAAACAACAACACGGAAAATGAGCACTGAACTGACAGTGATCATGTTTTTAGAGCGCCTCGACTCACGCCGCTGCGCAGTGAGTGGGCTTCTTTGTTCATTAATTGATTGGCCTTCCCTGCTGGGCCTCAGCAACTAGGTTAACACGGATGGATCCATGAGGAAAAAAGGATTGGCTTCCACAGTGAAAGGCAATGGATAGATAAAAAGATATATGATAGCAGGGTGGCAATGGCAAGTGTTAATATAACTAATGGAGTGAGTACGAGGGAAACTATATTGAGCCCACCCTCATCTAATTAGAGCAAGAAGCTGATGAGATGGACAAAAACAACAGGAGAAAAGGTTGAATTTCATTATGAAGGGATGATGTCACTGTTGTATCAACTGAAGGGCAAGGCCACAAAGTTGGAACTAGGCAAACTGTCTCTTACCGTCATACTGACAAAATGTTGGAATATGCTCATGATCACCTCCCCTTGTGTTCACAATAAAGGGAGAGGTTTTTGGAATGAACTGAAAAAGATGCCAAACACTGTGGGGGGATTTGAGGCTTGTACTCAATTTCTTTTATAATTACCTCATCACGTGTTGAGGCGTAGCACAGATGTGAATTAAGACGCCAACAAAATTGGTGGGAATCTGGATAATCAGTACACGATACCGCAATTTAGTTTTGTAATTTTACAGACTTTAAACATTCAGACATATTTTAGTCGCTAATAATAAAGAAACGGTTCCATTTTGGTGCTTAAAAACAAAACTAAGAAATGTACTTTGCTAGAGCTCAGCGTATTGATTGGCCAAAATTAGCTCAGATATTTTTGAGAAATGCATTAACACATGTCAACATAAGACAACGAAAATGACATTCAAAATCCTTTAGAAAAAAAATATATAAAGAACAAATAAAAAAAGAAAAACGGCAGCAAAAAAAATTCCCCTAACGCAAAAGTCTAATTTGGCTACTTTTTCTTCAAGCTGAACAAATATTAATAATGTAAATGTATTTGTAAAACCAGTCAAGCTAGAATTCAAGAATACAAAGATCAACCAAGGACTGTTTTTTTGCCGTACCAACACATTTCATTATGACAAGGCACATAATACAATCCCCAAGATGACAGGTTAGCCCAGTAAATCCAAAGGCTTGGGAAAATATCTTTCGATAAAATGAATAGACAGGGATGATGCAATTGATTGGGATATGGTTAATTTGAAATGTTTGATTTTTAGTAGTTGAATAAATACTAATATTTTAAATCAATGATAGTTTTAATTGTGAGTTCAATCACAATTCAAAATAATCGTGGTTATTTTTTCCATAATTATCTACCCCTAGATGCAAATGTTCAGGATATCACAAGACCAAAAATGCTGAGTTCTATGTACACTAGATTATTTTTTCATTTTTAGTCTCAAAATTGACATTAAATAAAAAGGCAGCATGCCATTGACAACCCGAGTCAGTTGACTTCAAACCAAACACCCATTCAGAGAAAAGTTACAAATATACTCTTCAAGAATAATTGGGTGTACTCACATCAAGCTACGAAATGTGATCCATTTCCAAGTAATGGGAAGTTTTCCCTTAGAGAATGAGTCAGATTCAGCCAGACCACAAAGACTTCACTAAGAATTCAGATTAACAAGGGCATTTACAGCTTTGTAAACAAAATATTCATCACCCTGCTTTTTAACATCTTCTGTAACATTTTCAGTAAGAGACACAAGACTCCATATCTGTAAAAGGCTGAACAGCGGAACTCACGCAGGGACTCCGTTTGCCTCTCATACTGTAGAGGATAAACATCATGTGTGTATAATTTATCCTTCAGGTGAAAGAACACAGAGATGGAACTTGTGTAGTAGTGTACGTAATGGAGATGAATACATTAAATATATGAATGAACACATATACAGCAGCTGTGTCCAACCCTTTTCTCCCAAGAGCATACAAAAAAATGATGCGAGAGCTTGTTATAGTACATTCTTCACCTCTAATTTAATAAGCAGCATAAGCAACTAGTATATATTGTTTTGTTAAATAGCAGCGACAATATGTGATGAAGCCAAAAAGTCAAGTATTTATCAAGATTGCGGGGTTGCGAGCAAGCTCTGTATCCCATCACTTCTCCACGTGCAGAAACAAAACTAGACCGGAGGCAGTCTCTGAGTATGACTCTGCAAAATATTTCTGCTAACATGGCACTTCTATACCCAAGTACGTTGTGAAGGCTGGCAACGTGAGCCTAATCTAGTATTTGATCCTTTCACCTCGAAGCCATGCCGTCATACTGCATTACCAGCTCCATTAAGGCTCATAACACTTGGCGAGTTGACCAACTCTCATGTAAACCGACTTCTTGGTCACTTGAGGACAGCGAGCCTCGCATGAGGTAATTTTGATGTCATTAGCAGAAGGCGGCAAGGAGAAAGCGAATTCGACTAGAGAGAACACAACCAAGGAACCTAATAGTGCTTTTGCATTGTATTTGTATTATATTCTGATTACAGTACTAAATTACATTAAAAAAAGTAGACCACCTCTTTCTGAAAGCTCCACTTGTGTTTTCCTTTAAGCCGTTATCACTAATTCAGCACTTCTGATTTTCCATTGGCAAGGTCTGAAGACTTGTCTTCCGTTAAATGGAGAGCCAGTAGTTTCACGCCCCACTCAGTTCACAACTCCTTGCAGCTTCCCTGAAGGGGAATCAAACAGCCATATTGTACGACTAAGCCATTTGATGTGTCCGATTGCCCATTACTTTCATCTCGCATTCTAATTTGTTCACTAAAATATCAAACGATACTGGGCCTTCATGCTTCCTAGATGACATTGAAAAACATACTACTTGATGTTTTGGAGAATAATCAAAACGCTGTGTGCGGAGCTCCAAACGGTCACATTTTGCCCCCAAAATTCAGACAGTGCAAGGACATCATTTACTTTGATCCCGCTTTCTTTATACCGCATTTTGGATAAGACCACTGACAAACGTCTGCTTCACAATTGCGCAGTTGTGGCACTCAAGCACAAATGAGCTAATTTGCCAGCCAACATGTAACAAAGAACCAACGGAGATGAGCACCATAAAAGAAGGCGGGCTAATGTGTGTGGGAGCAGGGTGGGAAATGGCCACTGTGGATTGGTTCATGGATGAAAAGAGGCCCATCTTGGGGTTATCGTGCAAATCTACATAACTCACAGAACTCTTGTAAACAATGAACAATAGTGACGAAGACAGTCAATTTGCTGTGTGTGCCCCTAAACGTTCTGCATGCGTGCCTAAAACTTGAAGCAATGAGCTCATGTGCTTGTAGTATTAGGAAAAAGTAAGAAAGAAACAGAAACCAGTCCGTAGCGCTGATGTATGTCGTTTATTTGTTTTGAAGCATCACTTCCCCATTTGGAAGCATTAAAAAAAAATAAGTCATACGTGTTGCCTTGGTGGCTGCCATTTCCTCAGCCCGTGTTTTTTTCAGTTCATATACAACGGCTGCGCTGATATCAACGCAATTGTGTCGAGTGAAATGTCACTAGTGCTCTGCTGCTTCATCAGGACACACAAAAGGCGACTTGACAACAGACGAGCATGCTGCTTTCGCAGGTTGTGGGGCATTGAGAAGGTGTACTTAGCCAACCAAGCTGTTGCCATGGCATGCTGTTAGAACTTGCCCAAGATAATACAGACAGGTTTATTGTGCAGAGGGAGGATACAAAAGAGCTCAAAGGTCACTTGAAATTGAAAACAGCCTCCATTAGGTCTTGCATGACTAACCTGTCGATAGAACGAGAACAAACCGTATGCTCCTACTTGTTTGACCAAAACAAGGGACCATTTTATTAACTTGTTAAGGGTTGAGGTTTATTGTCAGTGTCACTTAGGATCCCAATTGATTACACTTCAGAGGGTTTAGATACATTGGACTTCCATTATCTTTTATTGAACCAGAATAGCAAAATGCATAAATTGTGATGACACATTTACCAACAAAAGGCATCATTTTTGCGAAACAATTGTTCATTCATTCATCATTCAAACTGCCTATTCTCACGAGGGTCACTTGTGATTATGCTTCCGGATTAAATGTTTGCAGTGGCCTTGATCAGTTTTCTCACACATGCACACAAGTCCAATCACACACGCATTCTCGTCACAGAGATGGGATGTCACTGTTGTGTACGCCAAGACACAATTGGGGGGTTTATATGGGATTCCCCATCTACATCAGAACTTTTACTTTACCAGACTTAATGTAACTGAAAGTTGTTTGCACAGTGCACATTGGCACAGTTACGCATCTCTCTAACAAGCCATCTTGATAAAATCTAGGTAAAATTATGGACCTTTTTTGATACAAAAATCGTCATGCATACACACTCACTATAAAAGCTAATATTGTTTGAGGGACACGGAAAAGAATATAGTGCCCGAGATAGATTATTTATATACTATATATATATATATGAAATTCAGATGGTTTGCATTTGCATGTTCATGCAGCTATGAATTCATTATTTATCCCACCCCTAAAACTGGCTTTTCAGTTTTACTAATGAATATTTTAAAATTTTCTTCACCCATTTGGGCAGTGTGAGTATGGAGTTCACTGAATTGAATATAAAAGCCAAAAATGCTAACAGTCTTTTAATTTTTGCCAAGTTGCCACTGGAGACCAAAACTCGAGAAAGCCAAAACAAAAATGAGAGGCATCCCTACCAGTTAAAGATGGAGCCAGTTGAAAGCAGCTTATTGTTTCAAAGTGCTTCCACAAGCTATTCTGCATTTTCTGGCCCATTTCGTCATTTTTTCTGTCCATCTTGGGTCTTCTTTCTCATTTTTGTCATTGCCAAAGACCTCCCAGTAAGCAACTCAACTAGTGTCAGTTTTCAGAATGGTGTGAGTCTTACCTGTCTCAATGCTTTAGAAACGGTTTAACTCAAATATTCTAACGTGCAGCGATGCTGACAACATGCCAGCTCCCCACAGTGCACAGGGTACCTGACCAACAGCCTGATTATGCAAAGAATGAATCTTAAGGAATAAAGAGTGTCATTTCGGATTCTTTGTGGCGGGCTAATCTCAACAATTACAATGGCTGAGCGGTATCACCCCTTCAGTTCACACAGCAAACTGTGCAACAGAAATACTGCCGGAAGTATTTATAATTCAACTACCACTAAAATGTACACTAAGCTTTCCTTGATTATTATTCTTTTTTGTATGTGTGTGTTGGTTGTCGGCATTTCTAAGTTAAATTACTTTTGCTTGGAAGCAACTGTAGCTTAAAGGGGCGTATTACCTTGTCTGAAACCAGAACTGTTGATTCAATGTCAACAAGTTTGTGGTCTGAAGAACTCGATGTGGAGTTGAACAACATCCATGCAAGCATCTGCTACAGCACAACTTCTCCAGAAAACTGTAAATACTTCTGCTCGTTTCTATTCACACACTTGGACTACATATGCAGAATTCTTGTCCCGAAAAATGTCCGCATGAAGAATATACCCTTAGAGGAAGACTGTGATATACTTTTGCTCAGATGCGCTGTCAACTGGCATTAGAAGAAGCTGATATTTACATCTTTCTGGAAACAGCTCGCAGAAGACTGTCAGGCGGGCCAGGTAAACAACAAACTTAGAACCAGCTCACGCCACCAAGCGTGTAAATCACAGGGAACCATGCTCGTTTCTTATGTTTTGAGGGTAGTCTATGAGCAAAGATTAAATAATAAAAGATGATTTATTGTGGAAGATTAACGACACAAACCCAAATTAGCGACTCGAACCGCAGCAGATCATTTGGCCACACCTTGCGTAGTCACTGAAACAACATGCAACAGAAATAATACAATGGACAAGAGCTAAAGAAGTCTACAGACCAGAAAGGAAAACACACTTCTGCAGAGACAACAAACGACAATAGAACATACTCTGAACTCGGTGGACACCCAGCCCAACACACCAGAACAGCCTGTAATTGTGTTGTGCAGGACTAACCCCAGCAGGCCTTGCATGATGAATGGTCCCGGCGATGACTGCCTCCCTCCTACCCCCTTCCTCACTGCCGCCACTATTAGTTCTCCCTCTGTCCCTCCTTTGCCCACAACCCACCACTATTCAACTGCTGCCTTTGCACATGATTAATTTGCATTCAGTGCACTTAGTCATTGTATTGTACTCTGACACAATGACATATTACAGTGCACAGCTCACCTCCTAAACACAAATAGTCTGGGTTTTGAGGATCATGCTTTATTGCAAGAGGCCAATATTGGAATACAAGTGTGGGCCGGCAGTAAGAAGATTGGTTGTGACAGAGTTTCTGACACTTGAGTCACCGCTGCATCATTACAGGAACAGTTAGATAATGTCAATTGATGATTCACTGGAGACAAACTAATTAACTAGGTCAGCATGCACGGTAGAAAGAACAGAGCGAGACCTTCTAGTTAGGACATGGAGCAGTCCATGCTAGGTGGGAGGGGGAAATAGATTTCTGAGAGAAAAAAATAGGGAAGGTGTTACTCCACCATACATCCTGAGGAAAGAGACAATGCATAGGAAATGGGCTCCCCCCACCCCGCCGCCAGCTCTTTTTGCCGTTGTTTTTCTTTGCTACAACATCCAAAGGGAGCAAACAATTTTAATTTGCTACACTGTCTCTTACCATCGCCTGTTGTGCCTCGGGGTAAAAGAAATGGATTCTGAAATTTTAAAAAAATATCGAAGGCACAAAGAAAATAAAAACCAGGGCACTGCTGAGAAGGCATCGGCGACGAGTGTGCGGGGGGGGGAAGTGAAGAGAAATGAGAACAAGTTTGCAGGGAGCGTATACAAGGAAAGATATGAAGCTGTGTGTTTGTTATGTGGCCCAGATACTAAGTGTATGCTTATGATAAACCTGCTCAGAGGCTGGGCCATCTGGAGCGGCCATGGGGGTGACTGAAACGAGTACATAAAAGGTGGAGAAGGCAGCCACTATTGATGGTACACCGTCAAAACAAGGAAACGACCGAGGGGTCCATTACCTCCAACCGCTTCCCCTCCCAAAGGAGACCGGCGTCAGGCTGTGCCGGCACCCTGCCAGTTTTCCTCAGAGTCCAAGGAATACCTCAACAAAAGGCGAGCTCTGCTGAGTGACATCACTCGTGAGACAGGCAGCGCATGGGCGTGGAGGACGATGCGTGGAAAGGCAGTGGACTGTGCGGGAGTCATATTGCCGCCCTCAAGGTCTTTTATACCTGTCACGTGAATCGCTTTGATGACTCGACTATAAAGCCACAGTCTTGACAACTTCAAACACCTGCTTTGCTGGGCCAGATCTGACGAACTGGCGGATAATGGAAAATATGAAAAGGGAAGAAATCTAAGAAGCAGTTGGCTTTGCTTAATGTATCACCAACATTATGTTGTCAGGTGTCTTGAATTTCTTTATCACATTCTTGACCAGATCCAAATCCACTCCATGCTCAGTGAAGAACAAAAAGCGACAGTGAAGCACCCTAGGGCCATGGAGCCCGTGAGAGGGGGGTCGAGTTGCCGCGACCAAAAAACAGACGTCTGGCCGGCAGGCACATACGGCCCAGACACCTGTGCCCCATTCACTAAAAATATCCGGCCACATAAACACCTAACAACGGGGGCTGGGGTGCGTTTTGTGATTTGGGGGCTTGTGCATCTCACTATGCTTTGCAGTTGCACTGGTTGTGCTCCTATTCTCAAATAGTATATTCCAAGCCTCTTTGTCAGACTGTAGTACTTTTAGCTCGAGCCCATCCCACTGAGCGCAACCAGGCATAACTCTCCCACAAACGACCGTGCTCAAACATGCTGAAGAGAAGTGGCAAAACAAAGCTCAGTCATTTACAATCTGTAGTCACCCATCAGTCTGGGTGCCACAGTGAGCCTCTGGGTTGCCAACACCTGTCCTGTCCAGCAGGGACACACGTACATATATCACTCATAAAGGAAGAGAGAAAACAGGATTGGCAGACAGGACAGCGCCTCGGATCAGTGAAGGGTACACCGTTCAGCAGCCAGTAGCTAAACCTCCAACTGGCACCAATGCAAATGTTTCCATTTCAGCAATTCACAATGGGGAAAAGGGAAGGTAGGTCATTAACTGTGGTCAGGTTATTAAAATCTTTGAACTGACCTGGACATGATCTCCACACTATGGTTTCCATTGTGTAATATCACCAAGCAGGACAGATCAATTCAGCTGTTCAAAGAGTAAGGACTGGAGCTGTACGATAGCTGTGTAGGCTTTAGAAATAGTTTGACACACACAGATCCGACAGTTTATTCTAACAGTTGCTTACTTCTTGTTATTTTAATAATAACTAGACAATACCAATTAAATATATTTTAATAAACGCTATCTGCTAAATATTTTGCTTGACAGCCTGATAGAGGTATTTAAATTAAAAAATACTAAGGTGTTCCATCATCCATGAGTGAGATTGGGTGATACGATCACATGAGTTAGCCCCGCATTTGAAGTAAGATGGCGGCGCGTGCACACGCAGCGGCCTCTCTCTGTCCCAAATTCATTCATTCATTCAGCCAAATTAATTTACAGATAGGGGCCAACTCGACAGCAGACGATTTTTTGTGGTGTGGCAGCGGGCTCTGCTTTGGGACTAGGAGACCGGAAAGTGAACGCACTGGACACCAGAAGCCCTGCTTAAATGTACTCTGTCCTGGAGGCATGCCATGATACCGTGACCTGGTCTGATTTCAACAATTTGAGGACTGTACCAGACACTGGCGAGATTTTATGCAGCATGGATGTCCGGGCAGTTCATTATCTCAGAATAATGAGGTACAACTGCAACCTCAGAGACCTTGGCTCTGTGTTCACTCTTCATTCTCCTCACAATGTCACACGCCTACCATGGCGGCACTGTAAACATGAGCGTGTGACACACCTCTACTTGATATGCAGCCAATACTGTTTTTCTGTGAAAACAGGTCACAGCTTGAATACTGTTTTAAGAGGAACACAGAGATAGTGACTTTGTTCTAATCTCTGAAGAAGTAATTAAATGGGTGGAGGTAAAAAGACAACCGTTAAAGAACACTCCCGCAAGGATGGCCCATTTTCCATACAAAAACAAAAACACTCCATTTCTGGCCGATGAAAAGTCAATTTTGTCTCACTAACCTTTGACTCTATCAGCGTCCGATCGCTAAGTACTACGCAGCCTTTTGGCAGTAGTATAGACACCAGTTAGCTGTGGGGATTAGCTGGCAGGGTTGCGTGGCTATGAAGTCGAAAACTTTAGCGTCGTTAAAGGTCTTGAAAACGACGGTCCCTTGTTGTAACCTAGCGTCTTAAAACACTGACCAGTTGTCACCAAATTTGATATACACAGCCCCTATTACTGTCCACTTCAAACTGTAATAATATAGAAAATATCAGGACAGTATTTCCACTATTGAGGTGAAAATGGCGTTTCCTCACTGGAGCTTAAATGTAATGTCAATAAAATTCAATATATTGAGCCCACCAAATGATATTTTCCAGGGCTGTGGACTCGGTCGGATTTTTGCACCGAGTCCGAGTCCGCCCTCTTGACCACGAGTCCGACTGTCCATTTGTTCTGTTAATTCATGTGACTGCTTAGTCTTTATTCAAGGCTAATTTAAAATCTAAATAATTACAACAGTTTTGTGATGGCTTTGTATTTATTAAACATATAAACAAATACAATAAACAGATACTTTCACGTTTTAATCATTAATTACACCATTATAGCTCAGACATTTATCTAAACACAAATAATTAGCGACGACCCCACAACTATCGAAACACATCAATGATATAAGCTGGGTGACATAATCGTCCTTGACATTGGTACATAATGTAAACATTAGCCTAGGTGCAACTCAACGTGGCCACATTGATCGTAACTTACGCTCCGTTTCCCCCCCAAATCTAGAGGCAAAACATTGTTCTCTCGCTGCTCCCGGGTTCTTCCATCTTGGCTGCGCGCGGGGCATTGTGGGTCTTGTACGTGCACGCACGCAGGCAGGCAGGCAGGCAGGCAGGCGCGCACGCAACAACTAAATTTGTCTTCATAACAAGCAAGCAGGGCTGTGGACAGTATTCCTACACGCATTCTCAGCAGCATGATGAAAATAAAATTGAACGTATTTTTTTTATTGTCGGACTTGGTGGACTCGGTCAAAATCAGCACCGAGTCCACAGCCCTGATATTTTCCCGGGTTGAAGTTGACGTAGTGCTGTACATTTGAATTTTGGTGACGATTGGTCAGCGTTTTCAGACACTAGGTGACAACAGAAAATGACAAAGTAAGCCAGGAAACAACATTAGAAATCGTTCTGTCCTTCCTTCAATGACATAACAAGGCAGATGTATGAAAAAAAAGCAGCCCCCGTGTTGAAGTGTATTAAATTAGTTTTTTTAGCCAGGTGAATATTAGTGCCGACATCATTTATATACGAAAAGAAAAAAAAAAAACCCGACAGCTTATGTGCTGATGGGGTAGTGCAGAACACTGCTGTGAGTCCAGTTAGAAGCTCAAAAAAGGGGTCTTGGGTTTTCTGATGTTTTAATGAGATTGGCAGCCACAGCACGAATCGGTGCTTCAGACAACGTCTGAGTGTACGTGTATGTGTGTGGTTCTAGGAAACAAATATAGGTATTAATGTCTAAACGATGTAGTAAATATCACAACACAATATATACATAAGATAGTGTAGCTTAAAGTTATACACACGAATGCAAACCACGATGATAGCTCTCGCAAACATGCTCAAGGACATTACGTATTACAAACTGGCAGGCAAAGAGGCAGGCATTTATACAACAATAAACAACGTGTAGCAATTTCCTAACGCACAATCTGAAGTAGGGTAAACTGTACTCGGCTGAACTCAAGTTAAACTACGTATAGGAACAGTCAGAACTCGCAAACTATAGCCAGTCTTCGGCTTTTTGCTAGTCCTTCAACATACGACGCAGCTCAGGCTCTAAGCTCCCCCCCCCCTTAAAGAAGAGTCTGACAGCGCTTGAGCAGCCTTTTCTAGTTTTACATTCATTGACGATGTTCAGCCCATCCAACGAAGCCTTTTGGCTGTTGAATCAAACGTACATGATAAAATATGTAATCGACAGTATATCTTGCTTCCAGGCTCCACCTACAGTTAGAAATTTTGATTTATTTTTAAACCACAGTGGTGAGAAGCTATAGATGGCCCACATTTTTACTGATATGTGTGGTCTCAGCCAGGCCTACTGGACAACTGGATAAACATGAAGCTAGCCACCACCCCAATTCATGTCCACCTGTCTGCCCTCGATCACACTGCTGAGCAACGGCTATTAGGCCAAAACTAACGACACACAAGCTATATATTGTGCGAAATGGCCATGTATGAGAAGATAACCTTGGAAATCCTCAAGTTGTTATCCACAATAGCAAAAACAACAAAGGAAGCCGAAGACAATGTTGCAAAAGACTAATTGGCATAATTGTCCGAGTACTTAACTCAAAAAAGGCGTGCCGCTATGCACCTATTGGTCTGCACATATTTTTCCATAAACTTAATAGTAGTGTCTGTTGTGCACCTTCATGGAATGGGTGAGTCGGCATTTAAATGAGGGTGGGGTAGCATTTAAATGAGGGTGTTGCCGGTCAAATCTTGCATTTGGTTACGCAGGTGGGTGTTTCAAAGGCCAAGACAGGAAAATCCACATGTTTTTAAAGTTCACAAGACTTCAGTGCCAACGGGAGAATACGCCTCTCAGTGTGCACGCACACACGCATGCACGCATTCACAGGGTTAACCTAAGAAACGAGTTGGCTGAATGGCTAAATGGAGATGGTGGGAGGGGGGTCTAATCATACCTGATGACTGATAGCACTTATGATGAGTACGGGGTTAGAATATCCTACAGTGAAGTGGTGCAGTCTTATTACTGCCGGTCTACATCTCAGAAAATGGGTTCTTTAGCGGGACAGAGCTCGCAAAGAGAGCGAACAAACTGCACCTCAAGAGTCCATCCTAATGGCTGAGATGAAGTCCATTAATACCTGCCTACTTGTTTTTGATAACTAAATAAAACAGCACTTTGAGGCAGTGGTGCGAGAAGCTTTTAGGTAGTGCTGTGTCATACGGACAATTCGATAATAATAATTATCTTTATTAGCACTTTTACTGGTTAAATGGTAGATCATACATACCTGAATGTTACTTGAAGCCCTTTGGTATTGTGGCTGTATCCATTTGAAATATTTACACTTTTTGACTCAAAAATACTTATGCTTTCTTGATCTAGCGAGATTTCATTTTGATCAGTGGAAAATACTGTCTGAGGCAGGATCTCCCAAACTGGGTTGGGCCCTAAAATGGGTCGCAGTTCAATTTCTATTGGGGTCGTAAATTGTCGGGGTAAAAGAATTAATGCTATTTCTATTGGTTATCATGCAGGCACTCTCAATTTTTTGGCAAACATTTTTGAGTCATGCTTCGTGTAGTAACAGCATGTCAGATGTGATCTTCATTCATTGATACTTTTTATACATTAAATAATTTCATTAGTTTGGGTCTAACGGTGAACCAAGATGAGTCTTGAGCTTTAAAAAAAGAAAAAGAAAGGTTGAGAGAGTTACACAAGTGCCACATTGCTCGAAAGTAGCAAAGAGTGACCAGGGGAACAAATCTACATTGTAAAAGGGGATAAAAAACATATTTTCCCTAAATTTCCAAACTCCTCAGAAAACCAGAGGCGATTGGACCACAACGGTCGTACTTTTAGACTCCAATCTTGTGCCTTCTGATGAAATACGACTCCCTTGTCGCAGTTATTCATCTGGATAGGGGAACCTCTGGAATGTATCAGATTCCAGCCTCAGGGGGTACGCACCTTGGAAACACAGCCTTACCTCCAGCAGCTAGCCTTTTCCAAAGTCTATCTTCTTCCTTTCTCTATCGGTCTAAGCTCGAACTCAACTGACTTCCAGCAAAGGCCCCGCTCATATTTTGCATGTCGCCGTGGAATATGTGAGGCACGTTTCCTGTTTCAACACTCTTTTCTAATCGGCCGATGACACATTTATGTCAAAGTGTAAATGGTGACCTCCAGCGTTACTATCAAACTCTTGCCTCATGATTTGTAAAATCCCTTTCCCCCTGTTTCAAAATGGCCCAATTCAAATGGGTTCTCTAGTCAAACAATGGCAAACCACTCAAAGAGTTGCATTGTGCAATAATAGGACCTGTAGTATTAAGTATCTCTGATTTGCCAGCCTGCGTAATTCAGTCTAGGGAATTATGACAGTGGAAAATCATTTCCCTGGGCCGGGGATAGGCGGTCATGGCTAATCGTTCAGTAATCTGACCATCCTGCATACTGTAGCAGTCAGCCGCATGGCTACCCAGTCCAGCCACTCGCATGTGCATAGCCTCACAGCCTGCCAATAATCTGATGGTGGCTTGCACCATTCAAAAGCCACTGTCCAGGTTTTCCAAAGGATTACAAATGCTAACAGATCATTTGCTAATACTTACTTGTGTTATGATGCTTGAAATGTACTTACACTAACATCAGTCATGAAGAAAAAAATAAATAAATACAAATTGCCAGCTAAGAACAGTCCAGCACGGAGAATGAATGCAATTTTACATACCACTGGAGAGCAGTTTACCTCCTGTTCATCCAAAGGCTTCATTGTGAATCAGTCTCCTATTTGTGGTCAATTTCCCCAGGAAAATACTGTAAAGCTATAACAACAGGAATGAGCACTACAGGCCGAGAGGAACTCTGTTACGCTGCCTGCAAAAAAAAATAATCTTTTTTCAGCTGCCAATTATCTGCCATCTGAGGTAGCATCAAAGCCGTAAGAGGTAGGATGACACGTGTGTAGTACAAGGACACGGTTAGGGTTTGCGTGGGAACGAGCACACGGTTGCAGCCATCGCTACCTCTTTGCACTGGGTTCTGTGTAAAAGTCACAGGCGGCTGGATAAACGAAACAAGGTCTATTATGTCAGTTTTGCAGGATCTCCGCTTGAAAGAGGCCCTAGTGAGCTACAAAGCAGTGTTTATACCCAATGGAGAGAGAGAGTTGAGGGGTATTCCAATATGAGTATTGGAAAAATGCCTGGCTCTCCCCCCACCTTTCTATGAGGTTTACCCTAAACACACACACAGCATGGTAACAAGGAACCATGACATGGAAAAATACAGAGGATGTTTTAGACACTGCAGGTGACTTCATGTGTGAGATGGGACAGTGACTGCAGAGCCATTTAATTTAGTCTCTCTTCCAGGAAAAGTTCAATCACAACAATCCAATCAATGCTGCAATTGACAAGAGGCAACATTTTCTTTGCTGCTTCACACGTGGGCATCCAAACACAGTTTGACCGTCACCATTTGATCAGATATCATGTCATGCTTTGTATAGGCAGTATGACTAAGGAGCCACAGCTTTTCACGGGCATATATCCACGTATGAGATTCCGATAAACACGATCAAATGACTGTGTGGCGGCATTCATAAAGCGGGCGTGCTCGATCACAGCAAGTTTGGCAACCAGCGGGAGCAGTCAGATGGAACAACCACACAAATATTTGGCAAAGATAAACAGGACGCAACGGAAACATTCAACCCACCATCATTTTGACAAATAAATGAATTTGTTTAAAATCCATGACGCAAATTAAATCATCTAAGAGAAACAGAGATGTTGGACTGGAGGAAAAAAAAAAAACTAACATTTAGGGGACAAAACGCAGGGAAAGTCCTTAAAATTGAGGTAAACACATCCAGGGCGTGAGTCACTCACTGCTCTTTAGCAATCCTCCTCTATAGGTGCGCACATGCACAGCCAGGGGCTAAAGATTTCAGGCAGGTCTGGGCTTTTTACCTCTGGTGTGAAGTCTACTGTTTATGTACTTGATTATAAGTAGAGCCTCTATTGTAAAAGCAGGCGTGTGCCCTAACCTCGCACCCTTACGCACAACAAAGCAGATCAGACTGACATTGTTTAGACAATCGGGAGTGGGGATAGCACAACACTCAGCAAGACACATAGTAAGAACATATTAACGCCTGCGTGCATTTCCGTCCAATATCCCCACTAATCGTGCGGCAACATCGCCAACCATACAAAAGGCTACAGGTACTTCCAAAATACTAAGTCTGATGGATGCATGCTCGGTGTGACTACGGAGCTATTAATGAAACTCCCATTGTCGTTTGGGAAAAATACATCGTAAAAAAATAATAAAAAAATCAACCGTTACATTGCCGTGTTTATCCACCTTTGTCAGAGAGCCGTGTCGACCTTTATAATATAATTTGCACACAAACTGGTTTGGCCTTTTAAACCCTTGATAGCAAAACACACATTACACGGTGACATTTGTAGGTCAATCGCGACCCCCCGATTAAGCTAATTTACCGCAATGGTCTCGCGGCCATGTAGTAAACCGCAGCTGAAGCTACAAAGTTGGAAAAAAGAAGTTAGCGTTTGTGGCGGCTCGGCTCCATTGCGGAATGATCGCGGACTAAATGATCTAATCCCTGCCCAAACTTCGACAATATGGCAAGTCCCCTCCCGCTACACACGCCGATGGAGTAGCATCAAGCGGCGAAGGAAGCCGCTCGAGAAACCGGGTCTTGCCGTTGCCCAGCCCGGGGAGCTTGGAGAGGCCGAGGGCTGGCCTCGTTCTCCGCCTTCGCCAACAACACACGGCTAGCCTAGCTTGGGAGGGCGAGCGAGCGAGCGAGCGGCGGGGATAACATGTGCGAAAACACCGCGACGAAGCGGCACCGCGTCGATGGACTCACCTCATTTGCAGCTACATCAACCGTTATCGGTGGTCGTTTTGAGAAACGGCCGGGGAATCGAGGAGAGCTGGGCGCATGTCGTTTCGGATCGCCGCGGTGATGTGGAATCAGCGGAGCGGCTGGGAGAAGTCGGGAAATCTGAGAATGCCCCCTCTCTTTCTGCAGCTCTGTTCACCTGCAGTGCTCCATAACTGTCCATAGGGGGCACTACTGCTGTGGACCCCCACTTGCACATTTGCCCGCTGCCCAAGTCCGCAAAGAAACGATGCGTGTTTATGCACATTCCTGACGGGCTTTAAACGAATCTGTGCACTTTAGTCATGAGATTATAGTGGGGCTGATGAACTGTGTTTGAGTGCGTGTGTATTTAGTATATCTCCAGTACACAGGGAAAGGCATGCAGTATTATTGGGATTAGCCTTTTTTTATTATAGTTTTTAAAGGCTGTCTTGTAGGAAAAAAAAGTAAGATAACTCATTTGCGACATCCATCTATCTATCTATCTATCTATCTATCTATCTATCTATCTATCTATCTATCTATCTATCTATCTATCTATCTATCTATCTATCTATCTATCTATCTATCTATCTATCTATCTATCTATCTATCTATCTATCTATCTATCTATCTCTCTCTATCTCTCTGTCTCTGCTGTTGAAATTTGCTGTGGTATATATAGAACTTCATTAATCAGTGCTTGCAATATTTTGCTTTGAGCTACCTCAGTGCAGGGCATCATACTTAAAATATCCCTGGATATTACCACTAACTGACTGGGCAGCTGTACCTAATGTAGTGGCCTGTGAATGTATATTATTACAAAAGGGACCATCTTAAGTGAAATTTTGCTCAATACAATAATTTAAGAAGCACCAGTGCACCTTGTGAGGTAGATTTCTCTTGTACATATGAGAAGCACATTATGTTGTTGATTATGACTTAACACCATCATGCAATTTCTACCGTAATTGGAAATTAAATGTGAGGATGGCAACCACGGAGTAATTCTTTTTGAAGCAGCTGTGAGGTTGTACACCTTGGTCTCCTCACCTTGTGACTTCAGGAGGTTGTGGTGATTCTGATTATGGAGTGGCTAAATCCGTAACAAAGCCGTCCTTCAAAAACAGCTTTGGTTGTCTCATCCATGTCACATGACACACAACTCATTGAAAGTCTCAGAGCTACTCCAAACAAATTCTCACTGCAATCCACTGAAAAGGAAACGGGAAGGGGCGGAGATACTTTTGACAATTTGTCATGGAAATGCAATTAAGAAAAAGAATGGCCTGTAAACAGAGCTGAATATTCTTAATGATGTCCTGAATGTTGAGACAGACAACGCGAGAAAGAGATCTACCTTCTAATCCTCATTCCTTTGACTCCACACCCTCATCCTGAACTTAACTAAACATCAGGGGTTTATTGCCAATCCGATATGGCAAACTTCCTGTGCCCCACTAATTGGAGTTTCACGCAGCAACCTGACCCGAAGTGAACAGGTGGGTAGTTAAACTGTAAGCAAAGATAGGAATTGGGTTAAGTAGTATACCTACCTATTCATGTGCTCTTCAACATTTTACAACAGATCAGAGGGAGTTTGCATGTTTTATCCAAGCTATATGTTTTCTGCGAGTACTGTGGCTTAGCACTAGCCAACACCATTCATGTCAGGTTAAATGAAAGTGTGAGTGGTGTTTTGTTTACATGTGCCTCGTGACTGACTTATGTTCCTCTCCTCTCCATCTTAACAGAACTGCCATAGGCAGACATATTTTTTTTGTTCAGATTAGACTGCGATTATTGAAAACCAAAAGCTTGTAGTTTTTGGCTGGCAAATAAATACAAGACATTTGCCACAAATTATTATTGAATATGAGAACTTCAAATAATTGTTTTAATCACAAGGCCATATGCGGGGAATAAATGGCTTCTCTGAATCTGCTGGGTCACACTTGATGCACCCTGGTTTATGTTCCTCCACATATTTTTTTTCTTCAAACGTAGGGGATAAAACATCACCAGGGAAACCAAGCAGTTGTTTTGTATTTTATTACTTCCCATCTCTGACTACTTGGAAATAAAAATGATCACATTTTGCGTTAATCCCCGCCCCCTTTCATGATAATCTGACCTTTATGCGTGCTTTTATCGTGAACAGTTCTACTCGAGGAGGCCTCTCGGAAAGGGCGACACCCTGCGGCCAAACGAGACACTTCCACAGTGCGTCGCGGTCTGACATCACACTTCGCAAAATGGCGACGTCCCTCGGCTCCAACACTTACAATAGACAGAACTGGGAAGACGCGGTACGTTGTACTCTAATTATTTTGCAAACAATGAACGCTGCCGTTAGAACTGTTATCTCGTTTAGCTCCCCTGAATAACTTTACTTGAAAAATATGCCCACTTTTACCCTTAATATGTTCCTTCGTTGCCCAGCTAGTTAGCATTAGCAAGCTAACTTACAGTGTCGGTTCGTAACGTGGATGCGAGCCTTTTTTTCCACGTGATCCTGCCTTAATACTGGTTAAAATTTCGAATCCTCACGTTAACAAAGCATTTCATAAAAGCATCTGCTATCGATCTGTTGGTGGAAGACTGGTGAAAACGTTATGTTGAAACCGCCATAAAGTCGTTTGGATGCGACGATGACCAAATTGAGCCTAGCGTTAGCAGACTAGCGTTGCCAAGTGTAAACAGGTTTGCTGTAGCCTATAACTGTACTCGCAGAGGTAGGAAAATGTATCAGTCTTTTTTTTTTTTTTAATGTAAATAGAAGTAAAAAATATTTTTACTGTCACTCATATGCAGTTCCGGTTTTAATACATTGGCCCAAGGAGACAAAAAACAGCCACCCCTTTACAAAAACCCTTAAAATTAACTGATATATACGGAAAAGGATTAGGGCCAGTGAAGAAAAAGAAATAAAACGAGGGGTGACAGGATTCTGACTTTTTCCCCTCAGAATTCTGACTTTATTCTCAGAATTCTGACATGGTCGAACTTTTGGAAAAAAAAAAAAAAGGCAGTAAAACATTCGGGTATTTGTTTACAGATGTAGGAAGTGTAACCAGCCATCAGACAATGAAATATTTCAAAATAGGTGCCCCGAAAATGTACTTGTTTGTGTACTGTGGCTCCTCCTTCCCCTGCTGAATAAAACGCTTATTTTACAGGATTTCCCGATTCTCTGTCAAACATGTTTAGGAGAAAACCCTTACATCCGAATGGTGGGTGAGCGTTTGTTGCTTCAATGTTTCACCTCGTTGTTGCTTTTTGGAATGCACTCAACCATGTACCACTTGTTTTCATTGTCTTTTTTCCCTCCCACTAGACCAAAGAGAAATATGGGAAAGAATGCAAGGTATGCCTATATACTCAAAATCAGCAAATAGAATTGGAGTTTTAACATGTAATGTGATCTTCACTGTATTATGGTTGTATATTTTGCTATCAGATCTGTGCACGGCCTTTTACCGTATTCCGCTGGTGTCCAGGGACACGTATGCGTTTCAAGAAGACCGAAGTTTGTCAGACTTGTAGTAAAATGAAGAATGTTTGTCAAACATGTCTGCTGGATCTGGAGTATGGTGAGTGTTTGGTTTTGGTTTATGTTACACATTTATGTCTGAAGTATTTAACCAATGAGTTACACCTTTGAATGCATTTTGTCTTTTTCTTAGGTTTACCCATCCAGGTTCGAGATACTGGCCTTGCCATTAAAGATGACATTCCTCGCTCGGATGTGAACAAAGAATACTTTACACAGAACATGGAGACGGAGGTATTTGCTTTATCGTGCTTGTGCCAGTGTTGTATTAATCTGAAAAGTACTTTTTCCCCCTACTGTATGATTTTATTGTTCTAACACCATATTTTGTTGCAAAACAGCTAAATAAATTGCACCAATGTTGTATATATATATTTTTAAATAATTTGTGTATTCATAACTGAAGAACAGCATAAAACCATTGGTCATGTCTATTTGTTGGGTTTCAAGTGTACCTTGCATGTAGCAAATGGATAAACACGCCCCAATTTCTTTTTGTGTTTCTCCCTTTTGATTGATTCTAATACAGTTAAAGCCGTCAGGCTAATCAGCTTCTTACTTGACAATCATGCCATGTTGTTTGTGGTAAAATAAAAATTGATTTGCGTATGTGCGACTGCTCAAAACAGTATCTCCTGAAAAGTAATACGTGTTGCAGATAATTATAATGATTGACCCCTATGTGTTTTTTGTGTTCATAGTTAGCTGATTTGGATGCCGCATGGCCAGGCGGTCAGGGCGGCAAGGCGGCCAGCTCTAGTGACATGTTGCTGAAACTGGCTCGCACAACACCATACTACAAGAGGAACCGTCCACACATCTGCTCCTTCTGGGTTAAGGGCGAGTGTAGGAGAGGGGAAGAGTGTCCTTACAGGTGCGTGGCACTCTTTATAACACAATAGATCGATATCAAACAAAAGACTTGCAGTGTCAGCTGTTGGGCAGGCTATTTAGAAGTTTAAGCAATTCTTAATAGGCAATGTGTAATGTGGGCCCACCTGATGCCTCGTTGCTTTTACACAGGCATGAGAAGCCCACAGATCCTGATGACCCGCTCGCTGACCAGAACATCAAGGATCGTTACTATGGCATCAATGATCCAGTTGCTGACAAGCTTCTGAAACGGGCCTCCACCATGCCCAGGCTGGACCCCCCAGATGACAAGTCCATTACCACACTGTACATTGCAGGTCTTGGCGAAACAGTCACGGATGGAGATCTCAAGTGAGCTTTTGTTTGTTTGCTTTTTGCTGTGATTTTTCAACATAGGAATTTGTGCTGGATTTTTACTTTTTTTTTTTTTAAACATTTTTTTTTTTAGGGGCTTCTTCTACCAGTTTGGTGAGATTCGTACCATCACATTGGTACAAAGGCAGCAATGCGCCTTCATCCAGTTCGCCACACGGCAAGCTGCTGAAATGGCCGCAGAAAATTCATTCAACAAGCTCATCATCAATGGTCAGAGGCTCACGGTCAAGTGGGGAAGGTAAGGCATTATTGGAATCCGCATGTACCATGAAACGGCTCACAGTGACTCCTAAAATGTGCATTTTTCACAATTTTCAGGTCCCAGGCAGCAAGAGGAAAAGAGGGCGAAGGAGTTAGTGAGATGGGTACCAGACTTGATCCTGTGCCAGGACTACCAGGAGGTAAGTTTAATACCTAAATTTCACTCTGCAATGAAGCCAACACAGAATTATTGGTGATGTTATTTTCTAACAATTTTGCAGCGTTACCTCCACCACCACCTCTTGATGAAGAACCTCCAGCAAATTATTTCAACCTGGACCCAAGTACTTCTCCAGCTGTCATGAACCTTACTTTGCCACCACCCCCAGGCCTCAACCCGCCTCCTCCAGGTAAACCCGCAACCAATATCTACTCAAATGCTCGTCTGAGCTCCTGCATCCTGAAAACTTAATGATCTTCCATCAGCGATTCATCATATGTGCCGGCAGATCTGAAGCATCTAATGTTGTGTTGACCATATCTTTCAAAGGTTTTGGCCCGCCAATGTTTCACCCCATGGGTCCCATGGCTCCACCAATGCCCCCGCCCATGGGCATGAGACCTCCAGGTCAAATCCACTACCCTTCTCAGGATCCCCAGCGGATGGGTGCCCACGCTGCACACGGTGCACGCCATGGCGATTAGTGACCAGGCCCAAACTCTACTCTTTTTTTCATACCATACTGTCTGTGGGCTTGGAAACACGCTGTGGACTACATAGAATTACAAACTCCAACATGCATAATATTATTAGATTTATTCGGCATCCGCGGTGCAGTGCACCAACTGAATCAGCGCAGGCTTTTTTTTTAAACAATGTTAATATTCCATTGTGTAATGACTTAGTTCAATGATATGTTTTCTTTGGATATTTCTTTGACCTATTAAAACGATGCATTACAGTCTTTCATAGTCTTTGTGGATAATCAAACTCGGCGTTAGAAAAAGTGAAACATCAAAGAGGCTTGTTGGACATATTGAAATGATTGCAAAGGAGTGGTAAATAAAGTTTCTGTTAATTTCCTGGAAAAATTAAGATGAATTTCCCATAAATGTGTTCATTGTCATTATTTTATTATTTTCCATTATTGTTGTTGCAACCCTAGATTCAGTCAAGCTATACGAATGAGTGTTGCTTGTGACTAACAGTTTTGGGCATAATGCTAATCCAGTGCTCGACTGTGAAAATTACCATTTCAAAACCCTGACGTTGCTTCATCTGCCGCAGCCACTCAGTGTAGCAGCTAACCACATTATCTATTATGTGTTTTTTTCCCCCTCCCTCCTGCTGTTGCTGCTGATTAACAGAGATGACGGTCTTAAGTTAATTAGTCCTTTTTCATAGTTCATTAGATTCAGGGCACTGATGGCCTCTCCACCCCCTTGGCGCTATGTTGAAATTAGGCCGATGGTGCATGCGGTCCAAAGTGGCGCCAGGCAGGTTTGGGGATTCTTGGGCCTCAAAGCTAATAACGGGGATCACCCTCTTGCTGGACAGTGCCCCTCCAAACGGCATGGGAGACCTGCAAGTCAAAAGAAAAGCAATTGTTTTGTTTTAATGTGTTATGCAGCCTCACATAATACCATTGAATGTGGTCAATATCTACTTTATGTTTCTGACTGAATTGAAGGTGTGATATGGTGCAGTGGACCATCTGGGATTCAGGGTGACTCAACGTGTTTATCACCAGCTGCTCTGTCCATTAGTTGAGCTTTGACTTGATGGAGGTTTCACAATTTCATCAAAATCTTAGAGGGTGTAAATAGAGCCAGCCGAAGGGGGCTCATTTTTCAACCGGCTGGCAGAAAAACAAGTGACATCATGTGCATGTATCTCATCAGTGTCGAATATCAAGCCTCAGGTCCGGCCCGTAACTTCACTTAAAGTGGCCCACTAAAACCAATACAGGGGACCCCCGCCATTTGACGATAGGGACCGGGCTGGCCTGTGAATAGCTAAAGGCCATGAATAATTGACGCCCATTCAATTGCATTGAAAAATATATATAACCCCAGAAATGCTCAAATAATTACATTCCTGGCTCACTTAGAGTGGATGGGCATTTCCATAAAAAAAACGAAATAGTGAAAAATTGTCATTGCACTTTTTGTCCAGATCTCATGGACTGTCGCTTTTGGCCATGTTTTCTGTAAATTGCTTTTGTATTTTTATGGTGCAAACTCTGTCAAATTAAATTAAATACTGTTGTGAAAAAGGTTGCTATAACATTGGCAAAATAGTGTATATCAAATTAGGAAGTGGCGTACTGCCGCATACACACAAACAGATGGACGATCCTATGCCCAGAACGGCATAACCTCTTAGGTCATAGAATCTGTTGTGTCTTGGCTCACTATCTGCCAAGAAGCAATATTTGTCTTTCCTCACAGTGCAGATGCATTGCACTGAGTTCTATGGCTTCGATTCTCAGTTTCTTGCTCGAGCATTGAAAACTGAATCCCAGTGGGCCATCTCCAGTGTCACGATTGAAAATAGCCATCATGTAGCTACAGTCCATGAAAGTGCACAGCAGAAGCTGTCTGAATACTTGAATTGTGGAAACATGGACTAGAGCCCAGATGATTGGGGTGGTTAGATCATCTGATGGCCATGGAGGACATCTTTCACCTTTTCATCTCAAAAGTACTGTACCTCTTGTTTATTGAATCAATTAGGGGTTTAAGGAAGCATTTCCCAACCTTTACCTGTTGAAACACCTGTAGTGGGCAACCTGATGTCTTTGTGGTAATGGCAACTGAGCATTGAGGGCTTCCAGAAGTTCCTTGTCATGGCGCAAAGCTTCCCTCCATGGAGACCAGTAGAATCTGGGAATCGCTGTTGTGTTAAACTTCTCATGTGGGATCTCATTCAGTGGGGCAGAGTATCCTAATGGAAGAAAAGATGAGTTAAAAATGGCCCAGAAAAAGGGCTTTTAATAATGTCATTGTGGCCGCCCCAATCTGATTATAAACCCTATTAGGAGAGGCCTGGGGGAGGGGGGGGGGGGGCAATTTTAAATGATCAATTTTTGGACTTCAGATTATAATTTATGAAAGACTCCATTTTTACTTGCTATTCATGAAATTGGAACTGATTGCTTGGTCAATATGATCTGCATTTTTTTCAAGATAGTGTGCCATTTTTAATTTTTAATAAAATGTCATTTTTGTAGAGTTTGCTAGCTGACATAGTAATAACAAAATATGCTAGGAAACAAAATGCCGAAGCCACATTATGAAGCAAGTATCATTGCAGCGAGCGCCAAACATTATTTGGATAAATGAATTATGGTGTTTGAAAATAGGGAAAACTAAATTGGCAACATGCAAAGTTTACAACTCAGAGAAGCAACAATTCCGACATCTTATCTGTCATTACAAAACATACATGGTTTTACAGGTATGTTTACAGTTTAGCTAAGCAATAGCTTGTAAATTATTACGCTATAGCTTAGTTAAGCATTTAATTGGGGAGACAATTAAGTTTTTAATTTAGTTAGTTATTGCACTATACATCAAACAAGGTGCCAAGGCCTCCCAGGCTTACAAGACACAGAAAAACAAAAACATTGCGAGTGATCAAGCAAAACAACTCATCACAGGAATTATCAGACAGAAACTAAAACAAATTTTAACAAAATGTAAAGTGACCATATTCAATCTGGTTTTGAAAAAGAGCAGCAAAAAGTGTTTATTGGATGTGACTTACTTCCAACGATCCAGCAGCAGTACAGCAGCCGTAATATACTACATTTCAATGCAATTAATTGTCACTACAGTCACAAATTCTCAGTGTGGATAACATAAAACATTTATGCTAAGCGGCAAGCATAACAATGCTTTCATTTTTTTGTGACTACAAGGCCGAAACTCTACAAGCATTGGCTTAGTCCCCACCAGCATTAGGCTGAACTAGCCGTTCTACTTGTGTCACACTGCGGCCGGGGTCCTTTAGGCACAGTGCAGCACTGTTTAGCTGGAGCGAGGGCATCAGGACTGCCCTTCTTTGATGGCGTCTTCTGAAGGTTCATAACCAGGCTATGCTTACCAGCGGTAGCGAAAGCTTGGTTCTCCTTTCCTCCCTGAGGCTTTTGGATGATTTGCGGGGGAGGAACAGCCACTGGATGGGCCTAAGAAAGGGACAATTAGATTGGTTGCAGTCAAAGGGTTTTAGGAGTTCACTTTAATCGTGCCTCTGAGCTACAGGGGACACAGTTCTGCAAAGTTTTCTAAAGTAAGAAAGGACATAGGGGTGATCCAAGCATTCCTCCGAGGCTATAACACAGGCTAACGATGCTCCTGATAGGAATGAACAAAGTCAATGTGAAATTTGCCAAAGCTGGAGACTAAATACATTCCTGTAATGATAGATAAATAGACCACAGTCCCTCAATTGAGGAAAGTGTCATGTCTTAAATCTTGTGCCTTCCCCAGAGATTTGATATACCTTCACGATGAGATACATTACAAAGAGCTGTATCAAAATGTTTGCCTTTGAAGGGATAAGTTGAATTATACTGACACTGTTAGAGAGTTTTTCATTTAAATCTCATCAGGTATGTCATATGCTCCTGCCATCCACTTCCCATAGTGTTTATTTTACCCACATTTAGTCAGGTGAGCCAATGAAAGCTGACTTCAGGGTATCAAAAGTGGTACAGTCCTGCCATTTGATTATAAATATAAATATTTCTTTTTGCTCCTTGAGTCATGACCGAACTGTTCCTTATGCTTCAAATCCCAAAATTCACATCATCCTACTTGAACCAGGAAGTATCATATTTGCTAGGTTGTTTTCAAATTTTTACCTGGTTTTGCTGTTTGATTAAAGAGATCGAAATAGTTTTACAGCCACAGAACTTAAAATACTGTAGCAGGATGTAGCCTGGAACAGTTTGATTCTGGCTGACAAAATATCTGCGTTTCGTACTCCAGCTTTTATGGATAATAACAATAAAATACTCTAATTGTCTATAGGTGTATGATGTCATCCAACCACCCATTGTTTGACTAATAGTGCTCTGTGATTGATGCTTTTATGTCACATTCATGATTTAAAAAAAAAAAAAAAATTGCAGTCGCTATGAGTCACGTGTGTCTACGTTTTACACTCACGGCGTTGTGAGCAATGTTGGCCACATTCTCCAGCGTGAATCTCTCAGCCCGCTTCTGTCTCTCTTGAAACATGCGAGAACCTCGATTGGACGGAAGGTTGAGTTCCTCAATCATCACGTCTTTTGGAACGCTGACCTTCATCCCCAGATTCAGCCTCCCTGACGCAAGGCAAATGTGTTAGCAGTCACACAATCCACACACATGGCGTCGCTGTGAAGTAAACAGGTACAGGTACATCATGTGTGACCTAGCCACATATCGCTTTATCACATTTTACTTCTTATCAGTAGCAAGCCATGCATCTGGTACCTGGATTTTTCAGTAGATCATTTATTGCATTAAACAAAAGTGCAATAGGCCAGCACGTAAATGCCATGTACATCACTGAGTTGCACTTGAACATATACCTTAGATGAGAAAATTTATAATTCTATATGTAATTACTAATCAATCAAGTCATGTACGCTTAGCGAGTGGCGATGAAAGATGGCCGCCATTGACTTGCCCAGCAAGTGGTATTAGGAGTCCATCGAACACGCTGGTGCTTTGGCCTTGTGAATATGAATTTGAATTGTGATCGGTTCAAGAAACCATTTCTAATACATCTTGGTCTGGCCCAATGAAGATTAGATTGACACTGAAGCACATAGAAGCTAAAGTCTAACTGAGCAAAGGATATCTAACATCCACAAACCCGCCTTGAAAGAGTGGAGGCAAGCAAATAATATGAACTGAAGAGAGTTAACTCCTGTGAATAAATGAATACAATTTCATGGAATAGATATTAGAAATGGGGTTGCACTCTAAATGTAGGACACCACCGCTTTCTGCTAGAACCAAGCAGCAACAGAGTGCTGATTTAAATAATATCATATACGTATAATTAAGTTAAACTCCACAGAGCTCCGCTTTTTTTGCTATCATGGCCACGCAGAGACACTGAAATAGCCTCAAGATGATGTCAGTGCCAGTATTTATTGTTGTCCAAGGTTGCAAGGGTAACCGGACATATAAATAGGAATCTCGAGATGAAAGGCACCCCCCCAATGAAAGGATAGCCTTATTTCCCGCACATGATAAGTGTTTGGAGAAGCCGGAGCATTCGGAGAAGCGGCCTGGGCATGAAATCTGCTGGCAGGAGTCGCATTTTGCTGAGGTTAGGGGAACGCTCTTTCAAAGCTTAGCTGTCGGGGAAACACTGGAGAACAAACACAGCGGATGGGATGCTCCTTTCTGGAATGTTTGGAGAACAAGTCGGTGCTATGGGGATTTGGATGTGCAGTGTCTCCAGGCAGCCTTTACATTTTGAGTACAGTATCATGTTTATGTGGGTCATTTGAAAGCGCGTCGTCTTCATTACGTACTTACCTCCTCTGGCCTCTTTAGACAGCATCTGAGCCTGCAATATTCTCTGCTTGGTGACGTCATCCAGACCCAAATGCGTGAACATCATGTCCCTATGATACAATTATACATTTGATTTGAATCAGTGGGATTATGATTTGATTTGTATAGTTTCTTGACAGTACTGTGAATGGAGCATTCCCTTCCAATATATTAGTCCATTTTAAGTAAAGTATATAAATACCTCGATATATTTTATATTGGTGCACTTGTATCTTAAAATAAAAAAGGATCCTCCAATTCAAATGTGTTTTTTACAGCCATATAGCTTAATTACCCAAGTTCTATTTCAATGATTATGGAAAACCAGAAAAGAAAATGCAATTTAAAGAACATACGTTGATGTTTTTTTTATTTTTTTATCGATAGCAAAAAAAGACAAAAAAAGTGATTTTACAGTTATTTATGAATTAGTTTAAGGATATATGGGTATATGGTTGTGGCTAAAACAATTTGCGAGTCACAAGCCGTGCTACATTTGTAAACACACTGGGCAAAAAAGTTAAACTAAACCACTGAACTATTCTTAATGATGTGATGCTATAGCCTAATACTACTGTAATATTTACGTATCCCATGCATGGACGCTTCTTAATGATGTTTGTAGACTGCACATCTGCCGTTATTAATTTTGATCCGTCTTTAATACTGCTCCTCAAACATACGGTGATTTCATCTGCCAAATCAAATCCAATCTGACTTTAGATCCAGTAGATGTCTCTTGGGCATGTACAACATTCACTTTCCACCTGCGTTATATGAAATGAGAGATTGAGCTCACCTTTCATGCGGGAAGCAATTGGATTAGTAGGATTGCTTTTCTTTGGTAACAATCAACATCAAACGCATTCCCTTGCAACTACACTGCAGTGCAAGCAAATTACAAAAGGCTTATTTTGCAAGAAGGACAAAAAAGGTGAGCAGGCCATGATTGATGGTGTATGTATGCAATGATAATCTTGCATCTGCCGCCTTACCTGAGCGTCCTAGCTGTTGTCTGTCTGTGTGTGGGGTGTCACAGCTGATCTGGGTGGCTATGGGGTTTATCCCGTACCGGGACAGGAAGCCTCCTCACAGCTATGTGACACTCCCCAAACAGAGAAGGAATAGCCAGTATAAAACGCATCACGGAATGCCTCGGGCTCTTAGCTCACCGGGTTATTTTAACATGAGTGAGGACGGATGAACGCAGTGATTAGGGGGATGGGGCAAGTATAAAGATTTTCATCCTGACCTCAAAGCTCTTTGCTAATAAAAACACATTCTGGCTGTTTGCGTGTGAGCGCCTCCAAACAGCTGGCATGCGGACTGTGACACAAGGCCAGGCAAACAACTACTATTCTGTATGCACAAATATTATTAGTGAGTCACCTAATTCTTTTTGCACATAACAGCTTTTAAAACCCATCAGACTAAATTGTTGTTGTTCATTTCACTAATGTCTTAGTATTTCTCCACTGACATCACCTGACAACTGCAATTTATTAGAAATTTTATTAAAACTCAAACTATAGGGGTTCCTTACTTTACAACAGAGTTTTGTTCCTACAGTGGGAAAAGTCATGTACATAAGTCAGAATGCTCCAGTTTATTGCTAACCTTAGCCCAAATTTAAAGCTTATGGGAGATTCCGCGATTAGAGTAAATGTTTTCATGAAAATCGCATCTAGAGCATACTAGATACAAATATGTCAAACGTTCAGTGCGGCGGTGCTTGAGCTTGCCTTCTTGTGTCACGTCAGCATATATTTTTGATGTGCGGTTTATATGTAACATTAAAATTTCGGTATCTTTGTAAACTAAGGAATAAACACCACATTTAAAATATCTCTTTTTTGGGGGGGTTTGTTTGATATAATACATTTTAAATGTAATTCCAAACCATTATACAGTTTGTGGAATCCTGTTGGCCTTTAAAGTGGATTTTATGTACTGCACAGATTGATTCATTGAGGACAGCAGACATCTGGGAGGAAAGCATATTTTCCTTTTTATCTCTGCTGAGATTAGATATCGATTTTGCACCTTCTCAGCTCCACAAAGCCACCATCCCTTATTAGAAAGCCGAGAGAAAATGCGGTGTCATTTAAGGGGGAAAAAAAACTCATCAGCAGACTAACCATTAAATAAGAAGAATTGTTGCCCTTTAACACCTCTGGTGTCTCTTTGAGCACGTTTGTCTATGTACATAAATAAAAGCAGGGCAGACCCTCTAATTGTTTACTTCCTTTTACTGGTGTCACCTGTGTTTGAGTGATATGGCTTCTGTGGTGTGTTCGTGTCACATGGAGCTCCGCAGCCACCAGGCGCTGACAGCTGACACAAGAACAATGCGCACCCGTCCGCACCAAAGTACTTGTGTAATGAGAGGCCATTTAAAACAGTTGGCGCAGTCGTCCCTCAGATGAAACCCTATTGGGATATCTAATCTGATCAAGAACTGAGCTCCACAGGTAGCAGCGTTAATGGCAAAAGCGAACATTGTGCAATTAATGGCTTGTTGAAACGATTGCACTAAATGAAGTCTGGACTTTTTCCATTCACCTGCAGGTGCCTTTGGGAATACTGGTGGAAGTGCGCCATACTTTGTAGTTTGACTTTCAGTCTCGGGTGTCATAATGTATGGGCTGCTGTGTGAGAGTCTGCACGACTTCATCAAGGAGTCGTACGGGGACGATGTGTGGAAGCTGGTCAGGGAGAGAGCAGATGTCCGGCTGCATTCTTTTGTCACTCATGAGGTATCCTCCAAAATTACGCAAATGTATGCTGCATGTACAAATGTAATTGCCGCCCCATTGTGTAGATTAGGAAAATTATTCATCTGCAGTAGAATTTCCTATGGCAGCCTGACATTAGCATTATTAAAAAAAAAAACAGTTTCCCTAAAGGTCTAATTTAATAGGTTTACGGTTACCTGAGGTGCATTTGAAGGTGAGGACAAGTGAAGACCGTTCTTGCTATTTTTTTTTTCTTTCTTTGATCTGATGATCTGAAGCTCCTGGTAGCATCCTCATTATATTCTAAAGGTCTTCTTAAAATAAATTCTCTGGTGTATTTTTGTACTTGTAGGTGTATAGCGAGAGTGTGATTCCTCGCATTGCAAAGGCAGCCAGTGGGGTGACAGGGACACCCTACAATGAGCTGATGAACTCCTGGGGGGTCTACTTCCTGGGATTTGTAGGGAAGTACGGCTATGACAGGATTCTCAAGGTGACCAAAGATCTCACATTCAGTTGTTGTATGTTTGTCGCAAAACAAACTTTAGGAAGAACAGTTGGATTCTACCAAAAGTCAACGCTATAGTCTCAGTGTCCTGCATTTTGGGACACAGATGATCTGTAGATATATATTTTTAAGAAGCAACTACTCCCCACTCAGCCTGAAATACAGTATATTAATTTGTTTGTGTGTCATGAGTAGAGATGAATTGATGGCCCATCTACAGTATGCAGTCAACTGAGATTGACGCCAATGCCCTCTGCCACCCTGGCTAAGAAAATGTGGATGGTGGGACTAAAACAGACATTATATTTCATTTATGTTTCTGCTCCCAGGTGCTGGGCCGTCATGTCCGTGACTTTGTCAATGGCCTTGACAACCTCCACGAGTATCTACGGTTCAGCTACCCCAAGGTGCAGCCCCCAACCTTCTTCTGCCAGGAGGAATCTGCCACTGGAGTCACCCTTCACTACAGGTCTGAGAATCGAATGGAGTTCCATGCATTAATCATACGTTCTGAGGGATCATAGAATTAACAGTGCGCAATTTGCTAGAATGCACTTGGCCATTTCAAAGTTCCTAGTTTTGGGAATGGTTGCTGGGGAAGTTCCAGTTCTCAGTCATTGCCAAAGAGCAGATACAAACCTGTAATTCCAATGCTCTCCGAAAAGCATGTCCATGCGATCTTGTTGGTGCATCCAGCATGTTCGACAATGTTCAAACCGTACTCCACTGATCCAACTTTGTGATCTGCAGGAGTAAGCGCAAAGGCTACCTGCACTATGCCATGGGTCAGCTGAGACAGATGGGGAAGCAGTTCTATGACACTGACATCTATGTGGAGGTCTTGTCTGAGCAGTTGGTGGGGGACTACTCTCATGTCACCATGAGGTAGGCAAGCACACGCATTAAATGCAAAAACAGAACAGAAAGGCAGACATGCTAAGCACATGTACCACATTGCAGCCTGAATTCAAGAGATCTATACAGCATGGTGAAAATCAAACTTTGCATTCCTCCATCCATTTTCCAGAATATATTGGGTGACTCAGAGCGTATAATTTTAACAGTCATTGCCCGTGCTTTACTGAACAGCTTGACTTCTCGCCAGTCCTATGATCCCACCGCTATGAATATTTCAAGACTAGCAGTAAATAGGGGACTCGAACGTCCTGTTAAATATGGTTCAGCTGAAGAGGTTATTCCGAAAAAGGGTGATTAGAGATTAGAGTTGACGTCAAGGCTTACGCGTCGATTTGGAGTCGTATAGTCAAATCATCGACTAATTGTTTCAACTTCTAGCGTGTTCATATTTTATGAATTAGAATGCATGGCACAGCTTGACGCCGCTCTTTCTTCCTTGTCACCACTTTAACGCAAGATGGCTGTACTTTTGGTAATCATTTCGTGTCCCTTAAGGCTGAACTTTGACAACTCCGCTTACCGCTACATCATGAAGGAAGATGAGGAAGAGCAGGAGATTCTGCCAATTACCTCTGATTTCTTCTTTGAAGTCTTCCCCTTCAACATCGTCTTCAGACAGGTCAAAGCTGCACGTGTGGACTCCAGGAAAATTCTGGAACATACCTGAGAAGTGACTCATTGCTTTGAATCTCTAGGACATGGTGGTGCACAATGTTGGCTCGGGACTTTCGACAGTCTTCCCTGATTTAGATGGAAAAAAGATCACTGATGCCTTTTTGCTGGCTCGTCCCCTGGTGGAGTTCACGTGGAACATGGTGACGTAGCTCTCTCTTCCCGTATTGTCGTACCAAGCAAAGTGGCAAATTTGTCATTGTCTGAAACAAGTAGACTGCAATGTACGAGTGCTGCGAGTGTTTGTTTTTGTGGGTTCCTAGATCATCTCCCATCCCAACAACTTGTTTGAGATCATGTCCAAGGAACCTGTGAAAAGAGAGAGGAATCTCCACAACCGAGTCCAGAGTAAGAGTGGAAGCCATGTAAACAGTCGCAGGGGTGTGTGTCCGCTAGGCAAGGGCTCACTTATACGTCGTTTTCCTGTACACACGTAGACCTCACACGTGATGAGGGGAAAAAATGGTTTAGGAGTCATTCCAAAACTGGAATTATTTAAGAATTGAATAATTTATTTTGTCATTATTTTGATGTTATCAAGAAAAAAGGCAAATAATAAACCATCGATACCATAGTATATTTTGTAGTGCTGGGTGTGAAATATTGATGGATCCGTCGATTATAATAAAAATAAAAATAAAAAGTTCAATTCTATTGTATCACGTGCTTCTTTCAATGCAATTCAAAAAAGAGAGTGGTACTTTCTGACCACAAGAAAAAAAAAAGTCAAATCTAGCAGGAATTAGGCCTGGTAATTATCATAATGTGTTGATATTGTGCGGTAGATGTTAAGAAATTTAATCCTTGTTTAAGTAAGGGAGAGGGGTTTAAAAAAGTTTTAACACTTTTCTAGCTTGTTAAAAAGATATATCTAGTACAGATACATACATAAAATGAAATGTCAAGATCCATTAAATTAGGGGGCTGTTTGGACTTGCATTAGGAATGTCTTTTGTACCACCAACAGGTTTTACAAAAAGTAATATTTTGATGGAACTGGCATAAAAAGACATTCTTAAGAAAATGCCATTCACCCTTCTGCTTACTTGTACTTTGCAGATTCCGACTACGAAAATGCCAATCGGTCTGCAGATGTGGACGTGGAGCTCATGGCTTTTCAGTCCATTATTGGAGACGATTACAAAGGTTTTGACTTGGATGTCTGTTTGGCACAAAACGAGAGTGCTCACACAAGAAACTCTTTTGGAAGTAAAACAGCAATGTGAGGTTTAATTGAATAAACATTTCATCACGCCCCTGTTTCAGATGGCAACAGCGCTAACGCCATGGAGAGCTGGGGTGACGGTAGCCGATGCCTGAAACTGAAAGGACAAATGCGATACATGCCCGAGTGGGAGTCCATAATCTTCCTCGGAACACCTGTGTAAGAATAACATGAACCAACGCTCACACGCATAAACACAAGCAGGTGCACACTCGAGGACAAAACCCCTCATGAATACTTTTTAGTTGCAAAGCAAAACATAAAGTGCAAAGAGCGCTACATCGAGTGCGCAAACTAAAAGGCTGGTGGGCACTGAATCAGTTCAGGGGCCCATTCGAGCGGCTCTCGCCATGCATGAAATGAACTGCTAATTAGCTTGTAATCAGACAGTGGCGCTCTTGTGAGCCTAATGGGAACCCATTTGCAAGCGAGAGTGTTTTTCCACAAAAAGCATTACCAAAACATCCACATCCTTCTATAAAGCACAGAATTTTGTGAAGTGCGCTCATGCCTACATTGAAGCTTTAAGAGGCGTTACACTCTTTCTCAAATATTAAAACATTCACTGCTACACTGCAATGAAAACAAAATTAAGACAATGTTTTAAGTTACAAGAATACAGTCAGAATGTTATGTGAAAACATTTTAAGAGTGACCATTACAACCATAAATGCATTCATTATTTTTCCATGAATGTGATCTATGACTCTGTAAAACTCGATTGAATTGAAAAATATTCAAAAGGGAAAGTAAAACTAAAATAATGTGGTTGCACAAGTGTGCACACCCTCACAACGGGGTTGTGGCTGTGTTCAGAATTATTCAAATTCATGGAGTCTGCACACACCTGCCTCTGATTTTATCCAAATAAATACATTTCAGATGTTCCTTTAGGCCTTCTTAACGTTTTCATTTGCATAAGCCTGAAGGTTTTATGCTAACACTGATTGTTATTTTGAACTGTTCACTATTCCTTCTACTTTGTTTATATAATGCCTCAATTTCAACTGGACAAAAAGTTCTGATACTGTTCGATCTTTTGGAGCTAAGAAGTTCAACCTTTCATCAGATCATAAAATATTTCCAACATGCTTCCTTGCAACATAAAGTAATATCCTCACAATTGCAGTGCTTTCGCAAAATGTATTAAATGCAAATTTCCCCGTTTCATTTTGTCCATCTGCCCCTGTCATTAATTTTGTTTGTGTGCATGGGCAGGATGGAAAGCCTGAGTGCCATGTTTAAAACCGGACTGTACATCAATGACCTGAGCATGCACGACTCCAGCAGAGATTTGGTGCTGGCAGGCACACAGCAGTCGGAGGAGCTGAAAAGAGCCCTCATACAGGTTTCCTCTCTTTTAGAAACATGCTCCGTGTTATTTTATTTTTATTTTATATAATTTAGTTTTTTTTAGTTTAGTCCTGCACAACACAAGCAATTGTTTTGTACCGGTAATCTCTTTACTGTCTGAGTACAGGAGCAAAAGAAGTCCAGCAAGCTAGAGGAGAGCATGAAGATGCTGGACTATGAAATGAAAAAGACAGATGACCTCCTTTACAGAATGATTCCTAAGCCAGTAGCAAAGAGACTGCGCAAAGGAGAGCCGGCTGTAAACACTTGTGAGGTCAGAAATGGAACACAAAAAGCTTTCTTGCTGCACGACGTATTCAAATCACGACCGTCAAATGATTTCCCCAGTGTTGCAAATAAATAAATGAGTAAATAAATAATCCAAACACTAGCAACCACATCACATCCAATGTGCCAAAACACAATAACAAATGCTTCATCACAAAAATCCATTGCTACTCTTTAGCTCACTTTCATCTGTCCTAGCTTTGCTTTATTTTTAGAATTGGTTCTAAATAAAGATAAGGTCCAATTTAGTATCTGTCACTATGGTTAAGCATTTTTTTGTACAGTAACAGGCCTACATACACACACATTAAAAACAATCACACTAATATTTTGGACTTTATCAACATGAAATGAATGAATGAATATGGGTTTGCAGCACCTTTTGTGTTCAAGCACAGCAACACCAAAGCTATTTGGTAGCAGGTAGTTATCATTTGGATAAGCAAGCATACTCTTCTGCAAAACCGATGACAGCGTATTCATTTCCTTCTTCTGCATTCATTGTGTTTCTTTCAGGTGTTCCCAGATGTGACCATTCTTTTCAGCGACGTGGTGGGATTCACTCGCATTTGCAGCCACATCACTCCGTTGCAGGTGGTGTCCATGCTCAACACCATGTACACTTTGTTTGACACACTCAGCGAGAAGCACAGAGTCTTCAAGGTGTGCATGTTTTCCTTGGTATACCAGTATTTTCTGTGTTCACGTGTGCTCGAGTCAAGTGTGTTACCTTGCAAGGTTGAAACCATTGGAGATGCCTACATGGTGGTCGCAGGTGCTCCGGAGAAGACCAAGTATCATGCGCATAACATTTGTGACATGGCATTGGACATGGTGCGCTCCATCGATCACTTGAAAGACCCCTCAAATGGAAACAACATACAGATTCGTGTCGGTGGGTTGGGTTTCACGCCTATGCTGATGATGATTATTGATACAATTGTTAGGGTTCCCACACTGGGATAGGAAGTGAAACTAATACACAGCTTGTTTGTAAACAAATGTAGAGCAGCTCAGTCTCGGGTGGACGGACGTCAAGGTGATATGCTTTTGGCCCAACGTTTTTTTCTCGTTTGTAGCAGCATCACACCAATGTGATTGTCAGTGCAGGTTGAGGGGAGAAAAAAGAAGTAGCACAGAACAAGTGCAACTTCCAAAGGCATTTAAACAGTCTCTCTGGGCTCTTAAGAATGAAGCTAAAGCAATAACAAATGCCAGTGGTGATTTATAGGATAATAATTCAGACTACCCTTTTTATCCTTCATTCCCTAAAAAGAAGACAAACTAGTGTTGCACTTTCCTAATAACACATTTAAGCGGTCAATGATTTATTTGAAGTCATTCCAGCTTCTTTCTGTTTGGACAAAAGATAAGATTGTTTTTTGAGTTACATCCTCGGTGATTATACATTTATGTATTTTCAGTTAATAGCAGGCCCCCCGAGAGCAATTGCAACTACAATGGGGCCTGTGATGAAAACAAGTCTTACACAAATGGACCTGCTTTGTTTTGGCTGCAGGCATCCACTCTGGCATGGTGGTAGCAGGTGTGGTAGGACACAAGATGCCCCGGTACGGTCTGCACGGCGACACAGTCCACACGGCGTCTGCCATGGAGAGCAACGGAAAGGTGACGAAAGTGAAAGCCAAACAAAATGAACCCTGCTATTCACAAATTAACGTTTGCCAGAAGATGGCGCCAAAGCCCAGACTAATAGGGAAGCACTAATTGGGGTCAAAAATCAAGAACCACATTAGCAGCCCGTGAGCCTGTTCTATGAATTGATCACAAGTGATAGGTCCAGTTATCATTTCTAAATGTTGGATCCAAAGAACAAGAAGGGTTTATTGAAAAGAAAAAAACAAGTACTACTCAAGAAGGTCTTTGTCTCTCTTCATCAGGAAATGCATATCCAGCTCAGCAGCGCCACCTATGAGCACCTGAAAGGAAGCCACTTTATCTTCGAAAGGAGGGGCACCATTACCATCAAGGTCGGAGTCAAAACAACACACAGTATCGAAATTGTAGCTGTACTGCAAATATTCGCTATGACAACATAATTAATTGCTGTAGGACACGTGAATAGCACAGTGGGATGATGCGTTGGCAGTAAATAAATGTTATCTGCGTGCACAAAAACTTCCCTCAGGCTACAGTTGGTGCAAATGGAAGATGTGCGTATCAGCAAACCAACCAAAATAACTGGCAATGTTTTGGCTGTGGGCAGAGAACATATTTAGCATTTTGAGTGTGTAAGTGTCGCCTGCTTGCTTTTCTTTTTATCTCCAGTCTGACTTGTGTAGAGTACATTCGGTGATAATGCCAACAAAATTTCTCCCAAAGCAGCCGTCAGGAAGGATCTTAAGGGGAAAAAAAGAAAGTTGTTTTGTAAACTTCCTTTTATGAGACAGGTTGTGCTATGAATATTTAAATATGGGAACAGAAAAGATTTTTCCAGGAAGGAACCTATACCTGAGTAGAAGCTCAAATCAGACCATGCTTTCAATTGGTTTCTTATTAATTATATAACCACTTATTTTAGGAATGTAAGGTTTTGTTCACAAGCAATGTACACAATTAAGTCTAAACATTGAAAGATGAGCATCAAAATATGACAAGTTGTGTTACAATTCCTTGATCTATGACAATTTTATGGAAAACTGTATCTTGGTAGCTGAAGTTCACAACGGGCAACACGAGTTTTTTTTATTTTTATTTGGGAGACCCTCTTGTTTTATTTCCATCAAGAAGATAGCCATTCAACCCAAATACATGAATCCCAACCTTAAATTGGGCCAGGGTATGAATGGTTTGTGATGAAACAGATCCTTACTTTTGCTCATCTTTTAGGGCAATGTGGAGATTGAGACCTACTGGCTGAAAGGTAAACGGGACAAAGATGGAAATGCCCAAGCGGCGTGTCCTCAATTCGAGACCCAAACCATCAGTAAGGCCATCAGCAAGGCCACCATCACTGAGGTCATCACCGAGGGTGACGAGGAGGGACTGGTAGGGATGCAACAAGATCGTGCTTTGGCCTATCACACACCGAGCGAAGTGGGCAAAACCAACTGAACTGGTCGCTCTCCCTTATAATCCTCTCTTTGTGGCCATCCACATGTTTTTGTGGTTCAATAGAAATGTATACATGTATGTAAATGTAAAAAATGACTCGACATTTAATCAACGTATCCCATTCAAATGATGCTGACCTGTACAGATATTACTCCATACTAGGTTCATTGTGAAATTGTGCTCAAAGTTCCTAACTTTGTGTGAGTTAGCTAATTTTTTAAGCTCTATTTTGGACTTTGTATCCTTCTTTTCAGGTTTTCCCTCTGGTACCGGGCGAGGACGAAGATGATGTAAAATCTATTCACTCTCATCACATCAAGATGGAGAATTCAGGCCATTCTCTGGAGGAGTCCGTGGAAGAGTGTCGCGTGGAAGAGATGTCTGTTCACAAGGTAAAACTGAAAAGTTAAAAGACTAAGTTTTGTTGCTTTTTTTCAAATTCATAATATGCATGCTGTGTTGTCAGTCCCATTACAAAGACACTTTGCAGGAGTGCTTGGAGGACGCTCATCTGGAGTTGGAGTCACCCGAGTGTGATGGCAGGGATTCCACGATGGAGTCACGTGACAACTCCTGTGACTCTCGCTGCTCCAAGAGTGCCATGTGTTCCGTGTCCTGAACTGGTACACGTTAAAATGGAAAAGCCAAACAGACACTAGCTGATGCCATAGTCAGTAATGGACTCTTTGTGCATCTGATGTAAAACACTGACAAACAATTTGTTTGCTTTTTGGTCTTTTGATTCTAGACTCCAGTGATCTGTCTTGAGTACATTTGACATGAGACTGATAGACTTTGTTTTATTGCATAGTGATAGAAGAAAGAATAAATATAGCCCAGTGAGAATAAATATTTCAATCAACACATTTCAGCTTCACCTTAAAGCAATTAAACTATTTATCCCCATCCCAAAAATCTCATTGCTATGTGGTTCAGTTGAACACTCTTGTGTTTATTTCTTGCAGTCTTGCACGCTATAGCTACTACTAGTTAGATCTGACAATCAAATGGCTTTTTCCTTTCAGAAAGTTTCAGTAACAAGCTTGTCAGCTCAGTAGAAATTAAGCAAGTTGGCAAGAAGTGTACAGACCTGACCTGTTTGTCCGCTACTATTTATTATACCACTCAGCTATGATGTGACTTCATGTAAAGTATGTGTACATATAAATAGTACATATATACACAGACACACACGCACGCACACGCACGCACACACACACACACACACACACACACACACACACACACACGCAGACACGCACACACAAACACACACACACGCGAAATTCAAGCCTCTTGCATTTTCATTCTGCAGCTGGGACACACCTTGGCCGTGTTGTATCTGCACACATTCAAATGATGAACAAGCATCTCCTTATCTCCATCCATCCATCCATCCATCCATCCATCCATCCATCCATCCATCCATCCATCCATCCATCCATCCATCCATCCATCCATCCATCCATCCATCCATCCATCCATCCATCCATCCATCCATCCATCCTCTGTACCGCTTATCCCCACGGGGGTCGCAGGCGTGCTGGAGCCTATCCCAGCAGTCATCGGGCAGTAGGTGGGGGACACCCTGAACTGGTTGGCAGCTAGTCACAGGGCGCACAGAGTCGAACAACCAGCCGCACTCGCACTCGCACTCGCACTTGCACTTGCACTCACACTCACACTCACACTCACACTCACACTCACACTCACACTCACACTCACACTCACACCTTAGGACAATTTGGAATGCTCAATAACCCTACCATGCATGTTTTTGGGATGTGGGAGGAAACCAAAATGCCTGGGGAAAACCCACGCAGGCACGGGGAGAACATGCAAAGTCCACACAGGGAGGGCCGGAGGTGGAATTGAATCCGCACCCTCTGAATTGTGAGACGGGCGTGCTAACCAGTGCACCACCGTACACACACATACAACCTAGTGTAAGGCAACCTGGTAATATAGTGTAACACAATATAACACATGCAACAAAATGTGGTGTAATGCAAAGTTGCTTATCCAAAGTAGCTTAGTACAAGGTAGCACAATGCTACATAGAGCAATACAGTGTACAGTAACTGTAGCGTAACATGACATGATACAGTGTAGCAAAATAGAGCAAAAGTGGTGTAACACTTAGTAGTGTGCAGCATAATGCAAGGTAGTTTAACACAATGTAGTGCACCACAACATGGTGTAATGCAACACAGAGTTGTGTAGCTGTACAGTGTAAGGTGGCACTATGCTAGTGCAAAATGATGCAGAGCTACGCAATATGGCGCAATGGGGTGGAGCAAAACATAACATAGAGCAACAAAATGTAGTGTACCGCAATGTAGCATAACAATATTCCGTAATGTGCAACGCTGCAATGTTGCTTAATACTTTGTACTGAATGCGACATACTGTAAGATAACGTGTAACACTACACGTCATATGCTGTGTTACGTTGCACAATGTGATTACATAATATGTAAACTAGCACGATGCAACCCGCCATAATGTTGGCGAACAAAATATAAGCCTTAACAATATAATATAAATACAATTGAGAAATTCTGGGACCGAAAACATTTTCTCACTCAATCATTTTTCAATTCAATTCACCCTGTAAAAGGTTTAAATAACAGCTTAGTTAACAGCTGTGCAAAAAAATTTCAAAGGACCTTCATTTGAAAAATGTCTTTTTTTTTTCTTTGATTTGATCTTTTCTGTGATACCAAGCAGTCATGGGCATCGGTGAGTTTAGCGTTTTAAATAATCATGTGTGGTATATCATGTAGATGACATCAAACGCAATGACGTAATGCCACTCAGATGTGATTCCCAACTGACAGGCCTTCAGTCGAGGTGCACTTAAAGGTGGCGTCCTCTCGATCTTGGCCGCTCCTGACGCTGCTGTGGGAGTCCGTTGGCGTCGAGGGGATGGAGCAGTGGAAGCAGAAAGCGTAGAAGAACGCCAGGAGGAGCAGGAGGCAGACGCCGCAAAAAATCACCACAATCACCACGACGTGCGCTTGCATGTGCCCCTCTTCCCATGGAAACTGCGTAGCTGCGGTCTGGGGGTGAAAGGTCATCCGTGTGCCGTTGAGACTACTTAGTGCAGTTACTGTGGGCATTGGATGGGTGACTTGTGCCATGATTGGAGCCCTACAGGAAAAATAAAATTGCCTGTTGAGCACTGACATTCAACATGAAAACAAAGCACATTCATACGTATGTACGTATATTTAAAAGCAAAAGGGCACAGAATTCTTTTGTTCTTACCAGAGTGTGAGTGTGTTTTGATCCAGTCTGTGAGGATGTCTTCTTTTGTGGAGTGCAGCTACGATTAAGTGACAGATGTATAAAGGGAAAGAGGAGAGGGAGATGGTGGTTGGAAAATAACAAGGAGGGTTGCCATGGAAACTCATATTGACAATGTGACATCACATCTTCGGGGTGTTTTAGCCATCCATCCATTTTCTTGGATGGCTTAGCCTCGTTAGGGAGAGCTGTAGCCTATCGGCTACGACTGTGCGAGAGGAGATATCATTTAATGTCCTTCATGAATGGAATATGTAGGGGGAGAGGATTCACATAAGCACAAGGGGGCAACATGCAAACTGTAGATGAAATTCAAACAACAAAACCTCTCATCTCGACTGTGAAGCAGACAACGTCCCCCACCGTATTTCACTTGTGACACAGTATTGCCACCTGTTGGTTGAAGAAGCACTCGTCGAGAATCCAGTGTGCTTTCACACTCCAAATGGTTCCCTCCACCTCCTGCAGAGCTTCAACGGATAACGGCGCCCACGAGAATTGCTTCTTCTTGGTGTTGCCATGGAGAATTTCACCACATACAAGTATACTGTGTCAAAATTTCTGACAAAAAGCCAGCCCCATATATCAAGAAATTATTATTTTTTTATAATAGAAACAAAAGATCCATTAAATCAGGGCTATGACGGCCAAATGGAAGTGTCAGCCTCCACCAGGGTCAAACTCAAATACAATGTATGGTAAGGTGGAAAAAAACAGTTGCACGAGCCTCTGGACACATTTGTACAAGGACATACAAGTGAAGAGTGAGGGAGGGGGTCTCTGCGGATTGCCCTGCACATTTCAACAATTAAATTGAGGGAGAATAATCCTTCCATTTATTCATGCCTGCCAGTTCGCTATGAGGGGTTGTGAGGGCATCAATTTTTTCTTTTTTATTATTCATTACGTTTCACACACACTACTCTGGTCTTTCTGTATGCAATCTCCATGTTCCTTCCATATTTGCATGTGCTTTCTCCGGGGTTCTTCAACTTCCTCACACATTCCAAAAACATGCGTCTTAGATTAACGTTGTCTATAAGTGAGAATTTCTGTGAATGGATAATTGTCTGTATGTGCCCTGTGATTGGCCAAAGTCAGCTGGGCTGAACCTCTTCCATGACCCGTGTGGGGAAGCGATATAGGGGCCTGAAAAGAAATGAAAACTGGAAAAGTAAAAGAAGATCACCGAACATTTTATTGTCAAAAATGTCAAAATACACTCTACACACACAACAAACTACTGCTTGAATGGTAGGTAGAGATGGCAAAAGTTCTAACACAGTTAAGATAAGTTTGCATAGTTTTCATAAGATCACCAGACAAGGATCTGAGGGATGATGGACAGGAACACAATGGAAGCCTAATTAACTTATCGTTGCCTAAATATTAATAGCATGACAGATTTCAAAATGAAATGATTCACATCTGTATTGTGTGGATGCGCGTGTTTGGACATGATGCTAGTTGGCTTCTCCATGTTGTTAGGGCTCACTTCTTCTTATTCATGATGTTGTTGCAAATCCAGTTCATGCCATCCTGTTGGATAATAAGATAGCATTTAGCAGTCTTTGCGAAGCACTTTTGTAAAGCGTCGCGAGACAGGAAAATACAAAAGTCAATGTTTCCAGCTGACCTGAACTCCTTCCCCAGACACGGCTGAGCAGGCCTGAATCTGCCACTCGCGGTCTCTGTACGTATGAAGGTTGAGTCCCTCGGCGATCTCGCTGGCCGGCGATGCTGTGGCCAAATCTTGCTTATTGGCAAAGATGAGCACCGGAACGCCCTTTAGGTTCTCCTCGTCTATCAGCTCAGATAACTCCTGCGGGCAAATAAGGAGTCAAAGCAGGTGTGTGTGTTTGTGTTTGTTAATACTTCTTTTTCATTGAGTTGTCATGCTATTTAAATTGACTGTACTGTCTGTTGCTGTTGTAAGTGAATTTTCCCACTGCATCTCTTTAAATATGATAATTCAGCAAGGTAGGTTTTTATTCAACCACATATGGATCCCCTGTTATTGACTAGGCTGCAGTCTTACAGATATTCAATTTATTTTCATATCTCTCACATATATTCCCGATAGAGGAATTGAGTATTGAGGATTGAGTAGAGAAATTAAAATTCTAGACCCTCCATGGTCAAAGGAGTGCCCATTTACTGTGATCTTGTTTAAAAGTATTTAAAATAGTAATAATTAGATGCCAAGTACACCTAACTAAATTGCGTGCTCAGCAACTTAACTATGTAATGTGATTTATTAAAAGAAGTAGAGAGAGGGTGAGATGTTTGTGGCAATATGTGGATTGTTTAGCGAGAATAACATTTATTTCAGAATCACTCACCAGTCCAGTTTCTTCAAATCGCTTTTTGTCCGCACTGTCGATAACGTAAATCTGAAAGAAAGATTTTTGTTCTTCTTATTTATGTATTTGCATGTTGGCTTCAGACAGAGGCTTGTCATTATCACAAGCATAAATGACATTTTATTTGACTTTTTGAGTTCACTTACCAACAGATCTGTGTTCTCTAGGTACTTTTTCCAGAAAGGTCTGATTTTCCTTTGCCCTCCAATATCCCACACGTTGAGTTTCATGCCGTAAGAGGCAACGCTCTTAATATTGAAGCCCTGATAAAAAACACAATGCTGCAGTTAAGATGATGTTGATGATAAATATAGTTTACGCTCAATGTGGACAGCACTTTGAGTGTGAGAGTGCACTGATCCAGGCGTCTCCACCAAATTAGATCCTGCAGTCGATACCTCAGTGCAGTACTGGGAAAGGCAGTTTTACAATTGCATCTTTTCAAATTGCCCTTTACCTGCTTTTTAAACCTCGTGTGTTAGCTACTGCTATTTTTGGCACTGGATACAATTTCCTTCAGAGTACAATATAATTTAATAACTAGCAAGTGTTTTAGTACACGTATACAACAAAATCTTCTTACGTCTGAACTAACTCTTACACATTTTTAAATGTGATGTCGACAGCAAGTGACAAAATGGCTGCCCCCTGAGATGGATAGAAATAACTGGATTTTGCCCGTTTCATTCATATTTCGCAAATGAAAAAAATATCAGAACACTGTGTTTTGAAATTTGGAGGTTGGCTTCCCCCTTTAATAACGTGGTTGAGTTAGCTGTGATGCTTCTTTGCATATTGCCATACTGCGATTACTCACCATGGCAGATTAGGCTGAGTTGGTCATGTTAGTTCAACCCATATGAATCACGTACACAAGTGATTAGCTTGGTACCTGATGAATATATTGACTTTCAATTTTTCTAGCTATACGGTATGTCAGTTTTCCTTCAATGATCTTTGATAGCAACGTTTCAGTCCTGAATCACATCTATGTAAGACCACATATAATCGTGTCCACTTACGGCTTTCAAAATGTGTCCTACCTCCTGGCGGTCATTTGTGTCACCTCACCTGTGTAGGTGTGATGGTGTTGACATCCTCAGAGGCAAGGCTCTTGAGCAGCGTGGTCTTGCCGGCATTGTCCAAGCCCAGAAGAACTATTCGCACTTCCCGCTCGCTGGTTCCCTTTAATTTCTCAATGACGGAGAGTAAGCCCTGCACAAATACGAGGGAGGGCTTTCGGATGTTCAATGTATTTTTTGTGTATGGCAAGTTAAATACTGAAACAAATGAAGAGGTTTGATTTATTTTTCTGCAGCTACTGCACAAGTCATCTTAAAAATGAACATACGTGATTTCCAATCAGGGGGCCTTGTTACACAATGTCAACTAATGTCACTGTCAATTACAAAAGCATTTGTATGTCGTGACGGATCGTAAAAGGCAGAACGGTTGAATCCTCTTGTATCTGCTTTGTATAATTAGAACATGAACTTTGAGTCAGTCCCAGATTTCACAATGAGTAACAAAATGAGTAAGTAAATTCACTATTCCTACTTTTTGTGACATTTTTGTTTGGTGGGGTGTCGTGAGATTATTTTTCAGTAAAATGGGACTGTGGAAACCCCCCCATAAAGAAATGAAAGTCTCAGTTAAAATGACCACTACTAAAATATGGCCAATCAAGCCTCACACCTGCAGAATCTAAACCACCACTTTATGATTTGAAGTCAAAGCTCCCCTGACACAGACCTCACACATCATCTGAGCCCTGTTTTGTAAGATGTAATCTGAGGCATAGTTAGAATAGCCTCTCCATTCATGTAACGTGATTAGCCGAAATCCAAGTGCTGCAAAAAGAATACAGATTGTTGTGCTCCTAAAAATGAGGCAGTCTTGCTTTAAATTACGATAAAGAGGATGTCAAATTTTATGAGAGGAGGCAGTCAAAGTACAATCCTGATCTTTTTTCACATTCTGTCCCATAAAATAATCGAAGCACTACAACTATATGCTGATTCAAGAAATGTAGCAAAATCAACTTCATCAAATACAATCTGAAGAAGTTAAAAAATGTTGGCTAACCTGTGGTTGGATCACTCCACTATCCTTCTGAGCTTCTCCCATGGTAGCGCGTATCCTTGAGCTTGTCTAGAAGGCCGATGCTACATTCTCCAATTGGGCTCACTCATGCGCGTGACATGTTAACTCGCCACAATGATACACGCAGCCTCTTTTTTTTCACACCCTCTTCCTGCTCAGAGAGCTTTTAAGAACCTGTGCGTGTGTGATGTTTGTGTCTACCTGGTCATGGACTGCACCAAACCATCAGTGTGAAGATGGCAAACAGGAAGAGGGGGAGGGCGATCGGGAGCGGAATTAGGAGGCCAGAATTAGCCCTCGGAGTCCATACAAAGGCCACTCACTCTATCCATCCACCCACCCCCTTCCTCACTTCGCAGTGGCTTTACCTGGATTATCTCCTTAGCCACCTGCTACAAAAGGAACCCAGCACACACATGCTCATAGAGTTGGGACAGTCTGCCATATGGCTAAGGGCAAAATGCTGCTAATGCAGAAAAGCAAAGATGAGGATTGACACTATGCATGGAGTTTAACACTTTCAAACCTCAAAAGGGATTATATCACTGAATTTATTCCTGAGCGGACGCTTCGACCCATAACCCATCCCGACATCCAATACTTTCCGGTAGAGGAACTGATAGTGCCATCCATCATATGGTGTATCTTTTCCACAGCTGCCTGTCTAAAGCTGTTCTGTGTCTGTTAGGGAGCGTCCTGGTGAGCAGAGCATTCAGTGGGATTAGTCCCAGCTTGCCTGTTCTGTGTCTGGATTAAAACATTTCAAGGCTCTTTTGCTCAACTGTACGAGCGTTCTGCTCAGTGGGTGTGGCCAATGCTGTGTTACACAATAGCTGTGTTGTGGAAATGCTCCTGAAAGCATTTACCAATACCTGAGCTAGGTACTTACAAATATTTTTCCTTTAATTTGCAATATCAGCACTTGTGCGATTAAAATTGCATATGGTGTTTAGGAATGACTCAATCCTGATAAAAATACATCTATCCGTTTTCCACTTTTCCTCATTCGGCTCATAGGTGAAAGATAGACCATCTCAGGTGACTCTGGAGAGTCGGCCCATGTTCTGGAACTCTGGTCTCCAGTAATTGAATGGGGTATATTCCATTAGTATTGCAGAATGTAAACCGTTCCGTGATTCATGGACTAGTAGCGCAACTTTAAATCCTATTCCACAGCTGACAGAGAGCCAGTGTTAAGCCTTTATGACTGGAGTAATATGTTCTGATCTCTTTGTTTCAGTCAGAACCTGATTTGCAGCAATCTGAATGAGCTGCACCTGCCTTTTTGATGCTCTTAGGAGGGAGTCCAGTCACAAGACCATTACAATATTTAAGTCTACTGAAGATAAAAGCAAGGATAAGTATTTTCTGGTTTGCTTGGAGAATGTGGCTCTTCAATCTGGAATTGTTTTGAGCAGGTAATTGTTTTAGTGATTGATTTGATATGACTGCTGAAAGTCAGATCCGAATCAAGCATCAGACCAACATGACTTGCCCCGTGCCTCCTTCCCTTTGCTTGAATGCATCAGCACATAAAAAGGCCAAAGGACGGGTGTCATTTATTTAAATTAACGTGATTTGTCATATGTGCTTTCAATTATGCTCAGATCAATAGTGGTTTTGTGTCTAAATTGCTTAAATTATGTATTAGAAGCCAGATGCTAGATAGCTTTGTCTTGCACAAAGACGAGAGACAGATGGCAACCTGTGCATAATGGAAACTACATTATCATCACTTTATATCCTATTCTGGACAAGTTTTGCTGATTAGAGCTTTTGTCTTTCTTTTTTGACTGTGCAGGATAATATTACTACTTAACTCGCCAGTTTCTGATCTTTTACTTCATGTCCAGATATCGGGTTCGTGGTTCAAATCTCTATTGCTCCCTTTTTTTTCCCAGATAGATCCAATCCTCTTACTGCTTAACAGTGACACCAAGTGGCAAAAACCTTTTTTTCCCAGATTGCTGCTTAACAGTGACACCAAGTGACAAAGACTCATAACTGCCACAGGAATTGTCCAGGGTGCCATTGGGAGACGCCTATATTTAATATACTGTATCTTCAATGTTTGCATCTTTCAAGGAAAATGCGTGTTTTCAGTATATAAAAGGGCACACAAGCAATAATTTTGAATGTACCAGCCCTCAAGCTACAGTTCTGTCTCAGACAATCAAGATATCTGGAATAAGTTTAAATTATAAACATTTTTTAAATCACACGATATAACTTGATGTTAATGTTCTGCCTTTTGGTTTTTGTATTTTAAAAACCGATTACAGCCCATGAACACAATATTTTGTCCCATTCTAAAGCTTCTTTAAATCTCAAAACTGCATATGGTATGTTGCTTTTAATATGCATTGAGAAACAATTCAGAAATGAAGAATGACCCAAATGAGATTTCCAAAAAAGGCATTTAGGAACCCAGACAATGTAAAAATAACACTTTAACCAACAGTTTTGTTAACCAAGCTTTTGTAGTTATATTTGCCAGCCAATCAAACTATCTTCCCAGCGCACCTGCTGCAACAGCGACCCTAGTGTGCAGGTCAGGTGTGATTGGCGCCAATCAGGAGAATCAAAACCTGTCTTACGACCTTTCACTTCTGTTTGGTTTCGACTCAGACAAAGCATGGTTGCCTTCAAGGGTCTTTATCGTCGCTTCTCCCGCCTGGCCAAAGTGATGGCACAGAAACAAACAAGAAGCTATGACAAATGGCGAGCTGTCGTAACCGAAATGGACAGTGAAAAGGTAAATCCAAAGTTTTTACACGATACTGTTAGGCAATCGCAACAGCAATGGAGACTACATCCATCAGGAGAGAAACCAGAACATACGTCTTTTGGATTTTACTTTTGACTGTGCAGGGAGTGAATTTCCCCCAATGAAAGAGGACAGCTCAAACACTTGAAGAAAAAAACCCCACTATCAATGAATTAAACCAAACAATAACACCAACATTCCATCAGATAGCACCGAAGTAATTAATGGGTTTTGCAGGAGCAAACATTTTTAAAAGATTCCAAGATTAATAGCAAATAGAGGATAGGTTAAGTAGTTCACAGTAAATCAAATAAACAAATATTCCAGGACTGATGTGCTATAAATGCTTAACGGTTCTGTTCAAAGAACAGAGCGGGCCGAATGTGGCCCACCATGACCAGCCCTTTGGGCACCCCTATCTTAAATGGTGGCCACCCATCCTCAAAATGGTGTCACGGTATTAGCCACAACAGAAAATGGATAGAAGTATTTTGATAATCAATTAATTTTAACAAGGGGTTTATTTTACTGAATGTCAAACATGTCAAAGTATAAGAATACTTTTAAGAATAGAATACTTTTAAAGAATACTTTTAGTTCAATGATAAAACCTATTTTATGCCTACATCTTAAACTGACATCAGGAAAATGTCGTTTCCCAAGAGAGAAATAAAACAAACTACAAAAACCGGCAAGCTGTTGAAAAGTAAGTTGAGTGTTTATTTTTTTGTGGTGGATTTGGTTTCTTCAAGGGTGTCCACTGTTCATTAGAAACATATTTTGTATTTTTTTTGGTTTGTCAAGTTGTTGCTTGAGAAAAGTGTGATGTGATCATAGTAACTTTACTTCCTCTTTTGTGGCCTGTTGCTATGGTAAGACTTCAGGCAGGAAGTGGCCAGGGGAACCCAAGTGAAGAGGTTTTGGCTTTTTGGGTGAATACTTTCATTGTGTTTTGAGGCAGTGTGGGCAGCATATTATACTTGGACATCCAAGTGTATTGTCTTGGTTACCATGGCAAAAAAAAATAATTCTCGAGGGATTCCTGTTGGCCACATGGTGAGTTATACTGGCTACGAACATTTTTTTAAATTTTTTTTATGCAGTGAGTAGAGTTTGTGTGCGTGTGTGTGTTGTGCAGTTTCTATTGCTCCTAAAAATGAACAGCGAGAAACCACACAAGGTCTATTTGCCGATCTGTCGTGTGTAGGCTGTGTGTGATCATGCCTGATGGTGTACTTTTGTAAGGGGAATGACATGTTCCACATAGAAATGGGCCGTTGACGCTATTCATTTTGTGATGCAACTGTTTCTTTTGCAAGAAAATTTGTTCTGTCTTTGGCTCTTTTCAAATGTGCACTAATGCCTTTACCAGTGCTTCACTGGACTTATGTAGGACATGCTGAGGTTTTCAGGAATTTGTATCTGTTGGCATCCCTAAATGACGTCACTGAGAATCAAGTATTTTTAGGTTTGTTCTCAGCTTGAAGGCGTCTTGAGCTCCAAAAGCTGAATGAGAGCCATCAGTGTCACAACCACTTCCTGTACAACTCGATTGTTGCTGCTTTAAATGAAACATGGTTTTGCTCTTCTAAATCTGCCTGTTTTTAAGCTTTTTAAGCTAACCTATTCATTTTACATCATTATGATTGTCACATACTTCCTCAAATAAAATTGAGTGATCAGATGCAGATTATATGAGGAAGCCTCAGGCGATTGTTGGTGGCATTCAAGTGGGTCTAAATAATTTTGAGGAATGATGAAAGTCAATTCTGTAATTTCGCAAATATTTTAGATTGGTCTGTTTTTGAATGCAATTATCTTCCTGGAGTCTGGTTTTAGGGTGAAATTCCATCATACTGCTCTGTGAAAGACCTGTGGAATACAAAAATCAGTCTCTTAATTGCTTAACAGTATAAATAAAAACCACTAGCGTTATGCTAGTTCCAGGGAAAAAATAATCTCACTATAAAATTGAGATGTCTAATGTTTGAAGTCTTCATATCAACGGTATGTTTTTCTCGTTTAGAAAAGAATCTAGCTTGAGAGCCAAAACAAAAGCTAAACACTTACCGCATCATTGTAAATCCAGTTTGTTTTCTGAAATGCATAAAAATGGAATTGTCATCTTTTTTTTTTTCTGTTTCTAAATCAACTTTCACTTTCTCTTAACAGAGCCTTGCAGTGTCAGACGGAGGTGAGCGTGAAGTGCCCGCTAATGGCAGAGTGAAACAAGTCGATGCACGACACGTGAACATATCTGATTCAAGCTCATTCCTTGTTGTGCTTATCCTCTCTGCTAAATGGGTGTGTTTTGCTGATGTGTGCAGAGTTGAATATGTCTGCACGGAGCACCACAGGCAGCAGCCACAGCCTTCCTGGCACCCCGGGCGGGGAGGCCTGCCCGGCTAACAATGTGCTAAGCTGGGCCGTCTCCTTTGAGAAGCTGCTGGAAGACCCCAGTGGAGTCAACTACTTTACAGTGGGATGCGACAAATAAGCACATTGATGGTCTACGCTCACCGGATGTGCCGTAAACCTGCCCTGTGTTTACTATTTCTTGCAGGCTTTTCTGAAATCCGAGGTGAGTGCGGAGAACATCTTATTCTGGCAAGCGTGTGAAAAGTTCAAGAAGATCCCAGCCACTTCATTGGATGAGGTATGACTCTTTTCCCTCCCTTTTATGCTCACGAGTTTGCTGTGGTGAACCAAATGGGAATCCGCTGGTTCTAGTGTGGAAAAGACACCAAAACACAATTACACTCATCACAATCCTAGACGTGACGTTATGTTTGTATTTGTAGCTGAAGACAAGAGCTCGCTCCATCTATGAAACGTACTTGTCTGCAAGTGCTCCCCACTCAGTCAACATCGATGACACGGCCAAGAAAGATGAAAATGACTTGGAGCAACCCACCCCTGAAATGTTTAACAAGGCTCAAGCGCAGGTCTGTCTAAAGCACACTGACACAATAGCAAGGGACACTGAGAACTCGGGTCCACTTTCTGTTTGTTTGTCCCCCCCCCCCCCCTCTGTGCGAGCCAGATATTTAAGTTGATGAAGATGGATAGCTACAGACGCTTTGTGCGCTCTCCTCTCTACCAAAACTGCACTTTGGCGAGCGTAGAAGGCAAACGATTACCTCAGCTCTACGCAGAACCTTTCCGCACGGTCTCCTGGGAGGATGTGGCCAATCGAAGCTCAAACATGCGTGATAAAAAGGTAGCGCCGGGCAGGGAAGGAAGATTCATAAAAAGTTAGTGAATTGGTTTGCAAAACTGATCCGGGATTTGGGTTTTAATAGCCTTGTAATGTGGCCATTACTGTCTCAAACAGAGCAAGCAGTCAGATGAAAGCACTTTCCCAGTTGGCAAAAGCAACAAACAGCACCCCAAAAGAGGATCCTGGGGAGGTGCAATCTTTTACTTTTTAGCTAAATCAGACTTAGATGTGAGTCATTTACTTTATTTCTTCTGTCTGGTTTCAGATGCAACCAACAACAATGTTTCACTGTATCATAGAGAGCCCAACGCTGTCAAGTCGAGAAGTAATGCGGAGCTCGACTCCCTCTACAGGCTGACAGAGGTCAGCGTGTTTTTACATGTACTTTTCTGCTCCTGCTTTCAATCATACAAAGATTAATTTCTCATGTAGATGAACACACATGTAAATTATTTCAAGGATCTCTACAAAATTAACCAATGTGCCCAAAATACTTTAGAATGGCCAATCGTGTCCTCGCTCTCCGGAGCAAGCTGGCATCTCTGGAGGACGCTGTGGCTTGGAGGGGGGCTACTGCTGTGTCTACCTGCCTGATGGCAGTGCCTCCTTGGCTCCGACCCCTCATGGCCGGCCCATCAGAGAGATGCTGGCTGGCCTGTGTGAGAAAAGAGGCTTCCCACTGAAAGATGTCTTCATCTACCTTAAAGGCAAAGACAAGGTGAGGATGTGGCAGCTCATGAGTCGTTTCGAAGGAAGAAGCATTTTGCATCGCAAATTTGCTTGACAGCACCTCATGAGATGAATACTCTTTTCCATTTGCTGTGCTTTGTTGATAATTCAAATAAAGTCTGAATGTTATCCCCTCCAAAAGTCACGCTTTGGTCTGTTTTCTCTTGCAGCCATTATCACTGGACCAGGACTGCTCTGTACTGAGAGATCAGCAGGTTTCGCTTGAGCTTCGGGTGATGTTTGTGTGAGTCAATGTTCTTGACTCATTTCTGTGTTATATTTGGTCTTTCTCACCCTAGCAGGCTTTCGCCCCCCCCCCCCCCCCACACACACACACACACATACACACCCACGCACACACTGAAAATTTTGTGCTGTCACACTTTTCGAAGGGGAGTCCATGTTGTAACGCTTGAGACTGTCTTGGTAATGATTTCTGTTATGTTTTGCCACCAATGTGAAGTTTGGCTGGTGTGTATGGTGGATTCTTTAGTGACTGGAGCCTTAGCTTGATTCATTTTGAAAGCTTGTTCTGCCTCTTTTTCTTTGACACAATTTGTGCGTTTCAGACTGCATAATGCATTTACTGGAAAGACCGGTGGAATTATGGCAAAGTCCAGTAAGACACTGCAGGATGCACTGTCCACAGTGTTACAGAAACATAGTCTCAAGCCTCACGAAGCCCTACTTACCATTGTGAGTATTTTTACCATTTCTATACACACAAATTGGCGATGGAAAATTCAAAAGAGTCCAGAAGAGTTCTGGTCCATTTGATAATTTTTTTGAATGATGGCACTGAGCAACATTTTTTCCTTTATTTTTTTTTGAGATTCAAGTCAATTATCCATTTTAATAGCGATGATAATCAATACATTTTGTATTTTAATTAAGGGTTGGTACAGCAACAGGTGAAATTTTCTGAACCGTCCAAGCTATAAATGACACTGCATTGTAACGTCTGTATTGCATAAGCTTTAAACTTAAATAAAATAAAATAAAAAAATAAAATAAATAAATCTCAAACCTGATGTGCTTGAAAAAAAAGTCAACATTTTTTCAGTTGACGTCTAAAATACATTCAGGAACACTGAAAGCCATCTATGATTTAAAATTTTGCTGTGGACCAGTGCAATCGTCGTCATATGCACATCTTTCTTTCGAGGCAGCAGTGCACTTAATTCTCCTACAAATGTATTACCATTGAAAATGTTGTACATGTTGTTTTAGGTTGGGAGTGACGAGACAGTGAACATGGACACGACTTTGTTCAGACTGGCTAATAAGCAGCTACGGCTTGACAGAGCTAGAGGTACAAATGCAAACTTGAGTATTGTATTGTTGACAGTACTTGTCCAAGCACTTTATCCCTAATGCTAACGATGGATATTACATGCTACGCTTCCTGTTCATTGACTTGTTTTTTTAATGGACCCTTGAAAGAGTCTTTTCACCATCCACTTTCCTGCCCTGCTTTTGCTCCTGTGTTAAGGTCGATATAGACATCATTCTCTTAGCCTGGTATTCTTGATGATTGTGCCTCTCACTGCTTCCCTCTACAATGTCTGACTTCATTTGGTTTGTTGAATGCTATGCCATGGCTGGTTCACAACCCACTTGCCTCCTGCTGATTTCCCAGAACTAACTTCACTTCACATCAGCGACCTCCGCCTCAAATTCTCACACTTGCACAGTAGATGGTTGATCGCTACACCATACAGTAGATGGCTGGAGGACCCATATCTAGCCTTTTGAACTTTAACTCTGAACTTAAACACTGCGTGGCATTTTTCACTAAAAGCCTTTCTCATTTCTATTCGTTACATAAGAAAGCAACCCCAAAATACTGTTACCTAAATGCTCTTACCTAAATGACTGCTTTTGTGCCTCAAGGTTACAGCACTTTGATCTTGGCATCTTAATGAAGTCGTCATCTCCTTCTCTCAAAGCAGAAACTGACTTAAATTTTACATTTGAGCAGGAAAAGACCAAAGCAACATCACTGGAGCCAGCAGAACTGCTGCTGCCACACACGTGAGACAATTTCAGATTGCAACATTAGATGCAACAATAGATGGAGCGTTCCCTTGCTATTCGCAGGAAATTGTGACTAAGCCCTGCCGCAAATAGGAAAGAGCTATGAGTGATTGACCCCCCCCCCATCCGCAAAGACGTTTCTAATTGCCTATGAATAAAAAAAAAAGTCTGCGAAGCATCACCTTTTTTTGTCTACATATCTAACAAGAGTTGCCCTAAATAAAGCTTTTGTCACCACATAATTACATTTATTTGCTGGCAAAGCAAATAAATTTTCGTTGTACAACGTGTGTAATATCGAAAATTATAATTTCTTAGCAGGTATTTCTATTGTAGTTTTTTTTTTTTTTTTTTATAAACAATCTGTTATGTGCTGCTGAAACATCTAAATTTCCCCTCTGAGATTTTAAAACCATGATTTTATCTTTATATAGAAGTAGTGATAGATTTGCCCGAAGCACAAAAATGGTGAATAGGTGAGTTTTTCAACAGATGAGTGTAGCAGCTTAATCGTCAAACGAACAAATTGGCAAATGCGTAACCGTGAATATGCATCTGTTTACCACACTAATTTAAGGAGCTACTAAAAAACCAGCGCAACGCAGTTTTTGTACCTTCACAACAGCAAATCTTCTGAATGGTTGATTATGAGAGTTGTTGGCTGCTGTGTACATGCGTTTATTTGCAATCAACCACTTGTCAGCAGCTTTTGCAATGACAAAATGTGTGTTCTTTGTCTCGGATCTAGGCCGGATCAGGTGGTCCGGAGACCCGATTGTCCCTCCACACCGACAAAGAAAAGACCTCACCAAAGCCCAGTAAGAACCCCGACATGGATGGTAGGAATTTTTAGCTGTAATGGAGGAAGGCTGAGGTGATTAAAAGCAGAGGTGTACACTGTCAATCTGCACCCATTCAAAGGAAGATTGCTATTTATTCCATCGGAGAAATGGGTATGCGCCATGCTGCACAGCACCTGGTGACTGGCACATGCACCTGTTATATTTCCCCGCTTCTTTATCTTTAATACTCTCGATGCTAATTGTAAAAATGCACCCCTGATTTATAAGAGGCTGAAATGGAAAACTTCTTGTTGTTTACGACACAATCGTTTGGTGTGCTGGATAGCCTCAACTTACGCCGAGTCGGCCTCATTTTTACACCTGTTTTCTGTTCTTAATGTTAGAGCTCCTGGAAATGCTGACCAGGGCCCACTGCAGCAGGGTCGACGACCAGCGAGGTCTCCTCACCAAAGAACACCTCGAGGTTCCTCTCTTCCTGCAACTGTCCCCAGATCAGGAGGATCCATCATCCCAAGAGTTGAGCACAACCGACTCTTCTACTGCACATTCAGGCAAGGTTACTGAGAACTCACCACCCTCTGGTTCAGCTGAATCGGAACCCAAAGACTTGCGAGAAACGTCCGTATAAAAGACCGTGTGTGGGGAGGCGGGCTGTGAAGAACATTTGCCACACTCATATGGCCACATGAATTTTGTGTAGTACTTTTTAATCACTGTTTAAAAAAAAATAAAAAAAAGCTCTCGGGCAACTTTGTGCTACCTGTTCTACTAAAACGACTCGTTTTAGTAGAACAGAAAATACAAAGAAGGCATGAGGAAACCTTTGACAAACACTACACTTCTTTATAAGGAGTGTTTTATGTGAAATTTTTTGATTCAACAAAAATGAAAGTACCTTGCGGTAATGCATTTGGCTCCAATTGTTTCACTTATATTTCAATAAAATTTCACTTCACATGACATGTATTCCTCAATGTCAGTGCTTCACTATAAACTATAGCTACACGGGACTGCGCAGTTTCTGAAGACTATTGCATGTTGTTTAAAGTCAAGAGTATGCAGTGTTTTTAGTTTTGAATGGACCTATATGCATGCTTGTTTTCCTAAGGTTTGCTTTTCCTAAGACTATTGTATGTTTTAATTCAATAGTATGCAGTGTTTTTAGTTTTGAATGGATGGACCTATGTGCATGCCTGTTTTCCTAATGTTTAATTTTCCCAGAGTGTTTTGTTTGCTGTGATGACACAAAGTCTTGCTTGACTGCCATCTCACTCTTGTAATTCACAGCATTATTCTTATTATTATCACCACTTAACATTGTAATGCGAGGAGTCAGTAAGTTGGTTTAGCAGCCCAGGGGGACTGTCCAAACAATTAAAATCTTGTCAAATATGAATGCTATTCTCTTCTATTTACATTTTGCATATCACCTTTAAGGTATTAATTTGCAGTAATATATTTGCTTGACTTTGGATTTATTTCATAGCAGTGCAGCCACATCCAATAGTGCCTGTGATGTAGCTGTGCAATCCAAAACAAATGAAACTGAACTACCACTATAATTTGTACATGGACCCATATATCACCTGATAGGACCGCTTTCACTTTTATTCGACTAATAGGCTGCAACATAGAGCTTTTAACAATCAATTTCAAGCCTTTAACAATCAATTTCAAGCCAAAGGAGTCCATTAATCAATGGACATCTGCCTCTTGCTTGCCAAGATGCATACATTAGTGAACAGGATCATGTTCAACATACCAGTTGTCTGGTGTTATCCTTCCTCTCCCGCCCTCTTTTGTGTGTGTGTGTGTGTGTGTGGGTGGGTGGGGGGGGGGTAGTGTAGGGGTGTGTAGGGGGTACACCCAGTTGGCATCCATGTGTGACTAGACCACAGTGTGGGGGACATGATGATAAGCAGACATGACCGAAGCAAATAATGACTGCTCCTGTTATCTTTTCTTCCCCCTCGGCCCTGCAGGAACCTTTTAAAGGGCCAAACTGATACAAACACACATGCACAGAGATGCACATATGTACAGTATGCCGTAAATATGAGCCGTGTACCGACTGCACACACATGTATGCCCATGTTACATGATGTTGCACAATC